>NW_026849509.1:0-95228 GCF_030869305.1 Colletotrichum tamarilloi | reverse complement strand
TCCTCGAGAGCCTGACGAAGCTGATCTTCGGTATATTGAGGCATTATATATAGAAGAAGACATGTGCAAAAGATGAGCCCATTTGGACGCGAATTGAAAATGTTGTGATAAAAGGAGGTTGGGGGTGGGCATTGGGTTGTGGTGGATTTTCGCGTTTTTGTGGGTGCCAGAAACAGGGGGGTGCCAGGAAGTGGGTATGTTGACTTAAAGAGTAGTTACGACAGTCAGTTGGGCACCCTTGAAGCCCAAGTCCTCTCTCATCCCAGAAACATATGCTTGGGTTATGCTGGCTCTGTCGAGATAATTCCTGATGCAAGTCACATTCGTCAGCACCTCTGCTATCAATCTTGTCGAGCCATTGACCTACATGAAATATGCTGTTCAATGTTAGCAACGGCAATTAGACCATGTACGTTGACGAGCATGAACATACCCAGACAGCAGAAAGTGAGAATAAAGAAGTCCAACTTGAGAACAAGCTTCCTCTCCAATGGAGTAGTAGCACCCTTGAAGTGCTCCCTCAATGAAGAGAAGAACCCCATCGTGGTTACTGAAGTGTCTTGCTCGAGCCGGTGCGGTGACTCGAGAAGTGGAACAATGGAGGGCTAATACTAGGCGATGGTCAAGGGCCGGGAGCTATACACACTTGGAAGCTGATGCAGCATATGAAGAAATGGTTGGAGGGCTCTTCTTATGTCTAAACTGCGTTTGGTGCACTGTCCTCTAGATGAAGTTGCCGTTAATGGCTTATCTGCTAGTCCAAGACACCTCCCCCCTGAACATGGGGAAGCGTGCTTGGCTCGGGGACAAGGGGATGGCGCCCCGCCCTCCCAAGAAGCTTCCATTATCAAGGCTAAGCAAAACCTGGGAGTCTTGAAAGATACTACACGTCAAATACCAATTATCCAGAGTGAGTAAGGACAAGAAGCTTGGAAGTCCTGAAGTATTTCGCCCATAGATAAAGAACTAGGCCGGCCAGACTTTCATTTCGAACATGCGCTAATGCCAAGCTGGCCGAATGATATTGCTGACCTCACGATAAGCAGGACATTTCAATCTTTCTCCAGTGCCATTGTTACTTGTATGAGCGAGGTTGGAAGCCAAGACCGTGTGTTGAGATGGGTGGGTGGGTCAACCTCTCGGAGGAGCTCCTCCCGTCGATCTCGACACAATATCGACGCAAGGTGAAATCAACATACCTTACACTGCGCTGTGCGTTCCAGGTAAGTAGCTCACAAAAACTCGGGATTATCATCGACTCGGTTCTCAAGTCGACGATGAATGGGAGTGTGGTCAATTTCAGCTGGACGCAATCATCGTTGGTTTCTTTTCTACCAGTATGATTCATGCTTGCATTCCCCTATGAACGATCATGGAACGGAGAAGGAATGGAGACAGATTAGAGATGAATTTATTGACGCCATAGACGACATAAGATGTATTAGACTTTCGTAGCATTTTGTCTCGAGTCAAATAGCATGCTGAGGGCACTACGTAACTCGGTTTCTCTAGGAAGCGTTACCGGCGGCTGAACCACAATGGCGTAAACCCAACTGAAGGGCCTTGAAACTACGCAATCAGTCGTTATCTGGTAATCCAGCATGATGAGTTCATCATTTCCAGCCTTCTGTCTACAATGTTCTGGTTTTAGAGCTAGCTAGCCTTCAGAGAAGGTACATAAACCTCCCGAGGAACGTTGTCGAATTTGCCCAGGCTCTGATGGCCTTCGGGATCAGGATATTCGCCAGCGAAGAAGTCGGCGTGTTTTTGAGTGTCTCGCGGACGATCAAGATCATACTCATAACGCTTGAACCCATGTTTCCGAGCGTCTAGGAAATCCGCCATACAGAACACCTGCTCATCAATAGGCTTATCGCGACCAAGTCGCTGAAGGAGAGGGGAGCCTTCGATGGGCACGAGTTCTCGCTCGTCAGCCGGACGTGAGAAGTAGATAACTCCGATGCGACGAATATGGCGTTGATCCTCGGGAGGCTCTGCACATCAAGAGTCAGTAATCACTTGGGTAACTCATCTATCCTTGCAGAAGGCAATCACTTACGGACAACTCTATGGATAGTGGCCTTGAACAGGCCTCCGGTCAGTCGAGCAAGGGCATCGCCGAAGTTAACGACCAAACCATGAGGCTGGTGCTCGACCCATCGATACTTCCCATCATTATGGTCGAGAACCTGAAGTGCCGCTATGGGTTGCGAAAATAGGAAGGTCCATGTCCCCAAATCAGTGTGCCCCGAGAGGAAGATATCACGGTACTTCTCGCTTTCTTCCTTCGATCGCGGCTCGCACATCATGTATCTGATGTACTCGGTCTTGGAACCCCCGGGTGCATGGGTTGACTGAATTACCTCTTCAGGGACCTCCAAGATCATAGCAACCTGGGTACCATGATGATCAGGCTGAGCCATGTCTGGGAGTTGGGGGGGGGGGGGGGGGGCCTCACCAAAGTCAGAAGTTTCTTGAGGATGTTGGTCCGAATGAATTGCATCACTTCCTGCGTCTCCTGCAAATACGGCCGCATAATCTCAGGATGGGGACGGTCAAGCGGGTCGTGAACCAGAATGTTGTAATGATCCAGCTGTTTAGGGAAGCCTCCCTTATGCCCCAGGGGGCCAGCAGGTTTGTATCCAATATACAGTCCCCGTGCATCTTCCTCGGGAGTTACTATCGCCGGATGTCAATGCTTACACTCTTGTATCTTAGACCGATCAAGTAGCTGTAGATACCTTCATAAGGCGCCTTCTCTTCCGCCGGGAGGGTCATCATGGCGTTTGCTATCTGCATTTGGCGAGCGTAAACATCATCGGAAATGCCATGATTGCTCAAAGTGAGAAAGCCATAACCAGTCGCAGCTTCATAAAGATCCTTTGCAAGTTCCTGTCGGCCGATTTGGGTGTCAAACTTGGACAGGTCGAGGTTCACGAGTTTGACATAGTCCACTGTTCATGTTACAGTCAGCTAACTGAGGTCGATGCATTGATCCGTCCTGGGAAGGTAAGACCTACACTTCTCCTTGGTGGGTGGAGCGGGTGTAAATGGAGGAAGGGACATAGTGTCTAAGCTGGTTGAAACGGATAGCCTCTGATTATAGGGCTTGATATAGCCGAGGGTGTAAAAGAGGACTTTTTTCGTATGTGGCTTTTGAATAATTGATGGCCTTTACTCGAGCAATCGGACTGGATCTTTCCTGCCTGTTATTATATTGAGAGTCGCATTTCTGTGAAAGGAGGTACCACATGAGCGCACTTCTACTGCATGATCTGTCACAGCGACTCACACCCCCCATCAATGTCCCAAATGCTAGAGCCGAACTGTAGATCATTCATCTACACGCGTGACTACGGGTGCTCCTCGAGCGTGTTCCTCCTCCGAGTCCTCTCAACATGTCTTCTAGCGAGCCCAGTCGCCTCAACCTCTCAGTCGTCCTCCAATCAGTCCTCCCAGCCCGGGCTTGTCATGCTTCACGAGGTTGCATTGTATCTTCGTGGGGTAAAGGAGATGGTGGTGGGTGAGAGGAGCTCCTCCCAAGTGGGGCACCTCTTCCCCAGACATTCAAGTCAGGCATTGACGCTTATCAGGCCGTTACCTGCGACCTTGTTCGGGGCTCCTCCTCGGTGTGCTCCAGCCAGCCCCTTTCTTCGTTTCTCACCTGCTCTGAGCGAATCATGAGTCTTTCGGACTTCGTCATGCTGCATGGAATCTTTCAAACCGAGGAATCGGCCTTGACAAGGTTACTACGGTAGAACCTTAGAGGTCAAGACTTGGGACATTTTATCCGATGCGGCCGCACTGGGCAATAAACAAGCGTGCAACTGGGAACGATAAGAATAGTGAACCCACATTTTGCGGAGAAGACGATTGTCCTATCACGTTGACTCTATTATCGCGGGATGCCATCGAACTGCAATTATGGCACGACTGCTGTGAGACATCGTCGACAGAGAATATTGAAGCCTTGTGGAATACATCCTCATTTTGCAATCAAGAGTGAATCCAGAAACATATTTACAGTGCTTACATTGAAACATCATTATTGTCATGACACCTAGTGTAAAAATGTCTCCCAAATCAATCGACAAGCCATTCCAGTGTCCTGCGTGCTCAAGTCGATTCACCCGACAGGTGATTCTCCCGCTGAGCGTAAGCCCTCGATGCAAAAAATTGACAGTCAGTAGGAGAACTTAAATCGTCATACGGCATCAGGTAGTGATTAAATGAAGAGGTCGCAATGTCTAGAGACGAGCCAGACTGACGGACTCAGTACATCAGCGTTCAAATCTGAGGCCATTCCCATGTCCACAGTGTGAAGTCAGCTTCTCCAGAAGGTTGGCACTATTTTCAGCACATCACACTACTTCAAAATCTTGATAGAGTCTGAAGCTGACTTCTGTTAGTGATTTGAGAAAACGCCATGTGAGAAGATACCACACAAACCCCGACCGCACTGGTGAGACAATCCATCTTGCCAGTCATGCTGCGCCAGCCGATGAGCCAACAAAGGAGACAAACAAAGCAGCGAATGCGAACCGCTCAACCGATCGTTCAAATGGCGAAGGTGTAGGTATTCCGTTCATCAAGCCCAGTATATTTCCAATCTAATTTTGTCCATGCCCTAGTCAACGCCGATTTCACAAGTGTTCGCATCGCGTGGCATTTCATGGTTATTCAAACTTCCTCAATTTGTATCAGCTTACTTCGATCGTTTTCAGCCCACGTTCCCGCTTCTACATAAGCCAACATTCGACCTCGATACGGCTCAGGAGCCGTTGATACAAGCAATTGTTTGCCTTGGGGCCATTTATCAATGTCAGGGTTCAGGCCAGGAGATAAGCGCTACATTGTTCTCTTTGGGCTTGAAGTCTCTGGACGTATACGTAAGTGAACATACAAGAATGGCTTGTGCGAATTTTGAGCGGCAGAATCACTTATAGGTTCGCGAGAGTCGGCGGGCAAGATTCAGAGAGTTGTGGGTCATGCAAGCCTACCTGCTCTTCGAATATTACGCATTCTACAGCTGTGACGATGGCCGGTTCTCAACGGCTCTCAAGATCCACAGGAAGCTTGTAGATGCTGTCCGACAATACCAGATGCTTCAAGACAGAGTAGCTCTTGGCGTGGACGAAGTCTCCAGCCCGAACGAACCTACGGTAGCTTCTTCAACGACCGTGACCGAGCACGCCTGGCGAGTTGCCACGTACAACGAGTCAAGAAAGCGGTATGGCCGATTCCCAGCGCGGTACCAGCGGGAAAACCTGGCCTCAATTAGAGTAAAAAGCTAACGTTTGAGGTCTCAGGATTGTGTACTGTCTATACTACCTTGATGCTCAACTCTCAGTCTGTTGTAACGTACGTCCGCTGCTCGCAGCTCTCGAATTGAAATACGAACTTCCGTGTCAAGACGACACATGGCAAGCTGCCACAGCCGAAACCTGGCAAGCCCTCATATTTTCTCAAGAAGGGTCATTCAACGAAGAAGACGACTATGAAGCCAATGGCGACCCACGCCCTGCGCACGGCGATCTGTATGCAAGTCTCATGTACTTGATGAATCCCAACCCGCCAGACCGGCCTCTGCGATTACTCTGGCACTCGTCTTTCGCATGTCTCATGCTCATAACGCAAATTTTGATGATGATTCGTGACCTCACCTTGGCAAGCTCGTTCTTGTACAATAACGTGCGTTGTGGCGAGTCGAAGAACAACCTGTCAATCATCTCAGAAGCTAGTCGGACCTCGATCATGCAAGCTCTGAACGCCTTGTCGGACATCATGCGCAAGCCGTCTCTTCCTGGAGCGTGCCCTCTCAGCAGTCCTCTGGATGAATCTGAGTCTGTGGAGTCCAGTCTATGGAGCAATGTTTGGATCGTGTGGCATTATGCCGTTATGAATCTTACTCATCAAGAGGCATTACTCACAAGCGGTATCGTCGAATATAGTCTTCCATCTGCTGTTTCAACTTGCTGGGAACTTGGTAAACCTCGAGTGAAACAACATCGAGATGTGTACGAAGATAGAGATGGTACGTATATGAGTTCTTTTTCATTTTATCACTCATGCGAAGACGTCAGATGAAATAAGACACCAGCTCACACTGTCTCAGTTATTCGTGTTGCTAGTAGCCTGGAAAACATTCTTGTGCTTCTTTCTCGCGACACTAGACCCCTCGGTATCAGCTTTCAGTTACAATCTGAATTCACCCCCAAATAATAGAAGATCCATTCATCACCATGATCGGATACAAGGCCTGCCTGCTGGGCTGGCGCATAGTACGTCTAATGGCTGTTAGCCTACAGACCAGCTCGGCCTCGTTCAACATCCAAACACAAAGCATCTACTCCATGTCTGCTCGTGTTGTTCTTACTGGCATATTAGCTGCCATAAGTCTAGAGCCTGTAAATCAGAGAGGCCAGTGGGACTCAACAGCGGCGGTAGATGATGCCGGGTCTAGATACTTAGCATGGATGGAGGCAACTTTTTTGGCCAGGGATGTATGGCCACCAAGCAAATGGATCGTCGCTGTATTTAATGAAAGCAGACATGAGCCTGAGTAAGAGTGCGTAGTGTGTACTCCATCTCGAATGTAATTGTATATGGACTTAAAGGTACCTGGACATTGAGTCTTGCAGAATTTCTTGAAACTCCCTCTCACGTTTTGAGATTGCTATGATTTGTGGAAGTACTAAGCTTTCCCAGGCTTACAGGCCATCATAGTCAGGGTAAGTACCACCAGGCTCGTCACGAATGACGTTAGGTCCGAGTATGCTATCGAATATTCCATCTTTGTCGTTACGGACGCGCATATAATACTCATGTACCACAGGGTGCTTCTCAGCCCAACTCTTGGTAAAGACCTTGGAGACAGTCAGTAACTTTTCGGGTACTCGATTTAGGGAACTTGATTTTCAAATTCGACAGGCCCTTACATATTGGTAGCCTCTTGCGAGACCAGAAATGACGAATAGGTCGGCAAGCGTCAACGTGTCTCCAACGAGATAATTCTTCCCTGCGATCTCCTTCTCGATGGCGCGAATAGTCAACTCACAGGCCTCCTCGCAAGTCTTGAGAATCTCAGGACTGGTAGGCGCCCGTCCGATGATGGGTCCTATCCATGCCATAATGGGCGGCAGGAGCTCATAGTTCGTGAATGACGCCCACCTAAGGACAGCTGTCTCCTCCTTCAATCCAGATCCGCATAGCTTTGTGTTTGGATCCTGCTTTGCCACTTTTGTATCATTAATTTTACCGAGCTTATCGCTTCCAATGAACTTGGCACTTACGGAACCATGCAACTGCGTTGCTTTCGTAGACAGCAAAGCCATCGGCGGTTTCCAGCGCGGGAACTTTCCCAGTGTGGAACTTGGAGAGATATTCTTCACCGACGCCGCCCTTTTCCGGGTATACTTTGATAGGGAATGCGTTGCAAATTTCGATGTCGAGTTTATTATACTTTGCAACGAAGAGCACCATCGTAGATCGAGGCGCTTTGGGATATGTGTAGAGCTTGCCGAAAGACATCTTGCTGCCTGTGATAGCTTGTCTGAATGGAGAATGAACGAACATAGGCAGGAATTTTGTTCGTGAATTCGGATGAAATTATAGTTGTAGTTAAGCGGGCAGGAGATTCTGTTCTCGACATAGCGCACCCTACATGTTGTCCTTGATGATAATCGTCATAGGGAGGAGCTCCACCACCGACAAAGGTGGAGGTCTCTCCCGCAACAAGTGCTCCTCCTACATTCAAAGATTACCTGGCCAACTCATTGTTCAAGCTGTCAGCTAGACCTACCTAACTCTCCTCTTGCGCTGGTTCTGTCTTTGAAATTGCGTGGTTTAGTCATGCAGCTAGCATATCATCGACTGCTAGAAGCATGGATGCAGCATCTTCATCTCCAGTCTTTCTCAGACTTCTTAGGTATTTTATTTCAACCAATTCATAGCGAACAAAAGGAAAACTAAGTCGGACAGATATATAACTCATTATCAATACTTAGAAAAGTTCGTATTGTTGTATTGACGATATCTGGCAGCTGATGGGAGAACCCTACATGATTAGAAATGCAGTGCTAACGCTACAGAAAAAGAAGAAGAAAATGAACATGAAAATGAAAACAAAATCACAGTGCTCACTCTCATAATACCAGGGCAATCTAGAGTCTTGATTTGAAATCAAGCGGTTGGAACGGAAAAGGCCGTTCAAAATCGCGGCTTCTTCATTCATCCAAAGTTCGTCAAATGGCTAAACTACCTTAGTCGACCAAGAGCATCAATCAAAAAGGTTACACGAACGTCGAAATTCGTTGATCTCCCGAGCACGCAAAACGTTCCCGAGATGTGGGGAAGACTTCCATGTCATGATGTGACCGCTGATAGGCGCGGATGCGGCAGTCAGCCGTGGGACGGTGACTGTAGCATCAATTGTCGCTGCAAAATGAATACTGCCGGTTCGGAGCTGAAAATGCAACCTTATCTTGCGAACCGAGAGGAAACGGTTGGAGCGTGTCTGCCATCCCACCGGCCGAGTCTGTGGGGTTTAGCTAGCCATGCAGTCGGCCGAATGCAAGATGGAAATCTGGGGTCATCGGCTGAACTGATGCCACCCATTCGCATCATCCGCAGTCATGCAACTGCCGGAAGAAATATAATGAAGCACTCTAGCTGGAGCGCAATCTCCTTTGGCTGTAGATCGACAGTCAAGATCTTACGATCCAATGAGACACGCGAAACTGGATTTCACGATGTCCTCGTACCGAGTGAAAAAGATCCGAGATGGCCGAAAACCCAAGTTTGCGTTTGTGATGAAAGTGATAAAACCGAGCTGGCATCCCTTGGAATAATCGATCATTTCAACAGTCAAGGACACCTCGGCCTACATCACATTGAGCCTACTTTATCAACACGTCCACACAATGAGATCCTGGCTGCGCTCACTTGCCACGATAGCTGCTTTGGCAGCCCCTATCGTGGCCGAGACCTTCACCAACCCGGTCATATGGGAAGACCTCGCCGATAATGAGGTTCACCGCGTCGGAGACACCTACTACTTGACCGCATCCACCATGCACTACTCCCCCGGTGCGCCCGTACTGCGATCCAAAGACTTGGTCAACTGGGAGTACGTTAGCCACTCGGTCCCGGTTCTTGATTGGAACTCGCAATACGACTTGGCGGACGGCAAGAATGCCTATGTCAAGGGCATCTGGGCTTCCTCCCTTCGACACCGGGCAAGCAACGGCCTCTGGTATTTTGTGGCCTGCGTAGAGTTCTCGAAGACCTACGTCTACACATCACCTGACCCTGCTGGGCCCTGGACTAAAGCAGGCACCATCGACACGTGCTACTACGATGTTGGCTTGTTGTTCGATGACGACGATACCCCGTACGTGGCCTATGGAAACACCGCGATTTCTGTTGCGCAACTCTCTGCCGACGGACTTACGGAGACTCGCCGAGAGACAGTATTCCAGACTCCCAGCGATATTGGCGCTTTGGAGGGTGCGCGGATGTACAAGCGAGACGGAAACTACT
This sequence comes from Colletotrichum tamarilloi, assembly GCF_030869305.1. Taxonomy (NCBI): domain Eukaryota; kingdom Fungi; phylum Ascomycota; class Sordariomycetes; order Glomerellales; family Glomerellaceae; genus Colletotrichum; species Colletotrichum tamarilloi. The sequence goes on along the minus strand of NW_026849509.1, from coordinate 85,688 downwards.
ACATCTTCCTGACCAGACCGCCTGATGGACAATTCGTGCTTAAGTCATCCAGCCCGTGGGGTCCCTACGAAGTCAAGGTTCTCGCGGACAGAATCACACTTAGTTCGGTTCCGAATGCCGGGTCGCCGCACCAGGGCAGTCTCGTGGACACCCAGAACGGAGATTGGTACTATATGGGCTTCACGGACATCTATCCCGGCGGCCGCTCCCCCGTACTGGCTCCCATCATTTGGGGAGATGATGGTTTCCCGTCGCTCGTGACCGTCAACGGTGCTTGGGGCGACTACGAGTACCCGCTTCCCCGGGCGGATGTGCCGAGCGCTCTGCGAACCGATGAGTTTGCCGGCACATCCCTCCGCCCCGAGTGGGAATGGAATCACAACCCTGATGTCAGTGGTTTCGAGGTGAACAACGGAATCACGCTCCGCACTGTCACTGTGACATCGGACCTGTACTCGGCTCGCAACACCCTGACCCACAGAATTCGGGGACCGATTGGAACCGGCACCGTTCACCTCAACGTTGCGAACATGGTCGACGGTGACCGCGTTGGACTCGCAGCGTTGCGCGATAAGTCCTCTTGGATCGGCATCGAACGTGAAGGGGATGTGTATTCCATCGTCACCGTTGGAGGTCTGACCATGAACACCGACTGGACCACGAACTCGACAGGGGCAGTTGTTGAGCGCAGGCCGTTGGGAGACGCGAGAGACGTCTACCTCAGAATGGTGGCTGATATTCGTCCTGGCGGGCCTGGCAACGCTGTCTTCAGCTACAGCGTCGACGGCCAGACTTTCGAGACTGTGGGCGCGTCATTCACGCTGTACAATAACTGGGAGTTCTTCATGGGCTATCGATATGGTATCTTCAACTACGCGACAAAAGCATTGGGTGGCTCTGTGAGAGTTTCATCGTTTACCAATGCTTAGTTGCTAGTGTTGGGTCTCGAGGCTCTTGTGTAAACTGCGCCCCCATAGGAAGATGAACGAAGTTTCTTGAACTGTAAATAGCCAAAGTCAGGCCGTAAGTAATGTGGGAGAAGGAAGGGAACGTTCAACATTGTATTTACTCTTACTCTTCGAGTACAAATAATATCAATAATTCGCAGCAGCTGACGCCCCTCGGTTCGTCCACAATTTAAAGTCACAATGCAAGGAATCGGAGAGAGCCAACAAACCGGGCAAAGCGCATCTCTTCCCCGCACTCAAAAGTCCGCAGGCTCCAACCTCCAACCCCGAGTTGGTGAGCCCCCAACCTCGCCGGGTAACCCGGACCTAAGCGGATCCAATAATGGAGCTTGATACGCGCCAAAGGGGACCAGAGACCTGGAAGGAGACCTGGGGTATTTGAGCGCGATGCTTCATTTGGATTCAATGCCGAGGTTTGTTGGGTCTTCATGAGGAACCCCTCATTGAAAATGTGCCTAGCTCGCCTACCCAGATGTGCCATTTACGGTCACCTTCTCGTGCAGCAGGCTACATCCTGTCAATCCTGACCCCGCGCGGCAGCTCTTCGAAGCCAGTGTCCCGGTCTACACGTGTACTATCTCACGACGGGCCGAACATGTGTGTGAAGTAGAGAGGATTATCGATGGCTGTCTGTTGACCATGGCACTCAGCTGATTCGTCATCGGAGAGCGGTCTGGGATGACCCCTGACGATCCGAACACCTCGATATGCATTAGTCTTTTGGAGGCTAGCTTTTCCCCAGCCCACTGATGAGTCTCCGAGCCTGTTGCGACTAAGGAAGCACGGCAATGGGGAACTGTTTTGGCCAAGTGGGTTTCCCATCGACAGCTTTCCGCAACTGCGGGAGGAGGTCTCAGTGCGGATATCGTTCTAGTTTGCTTGGCCGAAGGGGTCTCGGTGAGTATGCGACGTCATGCAAGTCTTGATAAATACCTCGCCGTTTCCCCCGAGCTTTCCTTTGGCGCTGACGTTGGACAACGAACCTTTGTTCTCCCCGGTCGTTCCGCATCCGCCTCTTGCTCTGCCCTTTTAAGCCTCTTCTTCGAGTCTTTCATCCCCGAATATCTCTCTTGATTCTTCCAGTACGATAGATTCCGAGAGTTGACGCCACCCAAAATGAGAGTTAAGACTAGCACCGCCCTCACCGGCATTCTCGCCGCCACCGCCGCCACGGCGCAAAACGCAACGAGCACCTGCGCGACCGGCGTGTACATCATCGTGGCCCGCGGCAGCAACGAAGCTCCCGGATCCGGCAGAATCGGCAGCGTCGCCAATGGCACTTTCGCAGCCATTCCCGGGTCCCAGATCGCGCCGCTCGACTACCCGGCGACGTTTGACAACTACTCGACCTCCGTCGCCGCGGGCGCTGTGGCTTTGAACGCCGCGTTGACCTCGTACAACGCGCGATGCCCGAACTCCAAGGTTGCGCTGTTGGGATACTCTCAGGTAAGCTCACGCCGTACTGAAGATTTCGATATCGTGCTTGATGGGATGACATGACCTCCCATTTTACCAGAGCCCCGGAAAGGAGGGTGGCAATTGGGCGAGAAAATTGGACGGCTGCTTGGAAACTTACTTTTGTTTTCTTCCGCTGACTTGCATGAAACTTTAGGGTGCGCAAGTGACAGGTGATACTCTGTGCGGCAGCGTCGACGAGGACGAGGGCGAGGCTCTCAACATTGAGTTCAATCAGACGGCGCCCGTTCCCGCATCCGTCGTCGACCAAAGTGGTTAGTAGCTGCCCCCCCAGACACTTTCTGTTGACATGATTGTGAAGCTTACACATCTCCAGTCATCGCCGTGATTCTTTTCGGGGACCCAACCCACAACGTCAGCGCAAGTTGGAACAAGGGCACGAGCAAGCGCAACGGAGTGAGTTCCACCTTGGCGAAACGCGGTGGCGGAATCAAACGCCCACTTCGATTACCTAGTGCAACGTCGGAATTGCTGACTCGTTCGTCTCTAGCTCTTCCCCCGTGAGAATGTGACCAAGTGCGAGGCATACGCGTCCAAGATCGAGTCGTACTGCGACACGGGAGATATCTACTGCGATCTCGGCAACAACACCGCTGTTCACGGTTCATACTTTGCCAACTACACCGACGATGCAGTTGAGTTCATCTGGGCACAATACAACGCGTCCAAGTCATCCAACGGTTCGTCGCCGACTGCCACCCCCACTACAGTCCCGGGATCCGGAGCTGCCGACTCTGCGCCGGGCCTGCTGATGTCCCTGGCTGGTTTGTCTATGCTGGCGGCTTTCATCTTGTAAGAGAAGAAGCTTGCATGTTTAGAAGAGCATGCTGGATGTAGTTCCATTGGCTATGGTGGCGATTCACCGGCTTTGTAATTATTCAATAATGACCGCTATGATTCGAACATACCTTCTTGGGCTCCCTAAGACTTTCATCCCACCGGTATCTACATCATCACATAACTCCCCACCCGAGGATGAACTCCATTATTCACTCGGTCCGTTGGCGTCGGACCGACGGCACTGTAGGGTCCAGACTTTAGGAGTCCTCGTAACCTTATTCAACAGCCTCATTATGGGCCGGACACCAATAGCTTGATCTCTCCTAAGCTAGTATCGCTCCAAGTAACTTGATCCTATGTTCCATCCTCACGCCGTGACATGGCCATCTCGAAGCGACACAACACGTAAAAAATCGAGCTAGAGCATTCCAAGTCGCTCCGGTCGTCTCTGCAAGCTATTTACTTTACTTTGAAACCTAGGTTTGACCTTGACGACAATGCATGGACCACACCATAATGAGGAACGTCTTGCAAGATGCTCTCGGCTTTCGCCGTGAAGTCAAATCAGGACCATTCTCATCCCTGGCCACGCAAGATTGGGGCGCCTCAGAACAGTTCAACAGCGCTCATCGGCTCTGTTCCCTCTCAACCAGATTCAGCGGGATACCTAGGTAGTGAACTCTCGACTTGGTTGTCACGTTCGAATTCATGGACAACTTCTCGAGTCACAAATGCGCAGAGATCGCTTGATTATTCTTACTCTAGCCGGGCTACAGGTAGGTAAGTAACACAGGATGTTGGCATCTGGCTACAATTACAAATCTCTCATAGACAGGTCAGTCGAGCTACGGCCGAGGAAGGATGTTGTAAATTGTGAACGGTTACAGACAGCCACATCACAAACTGGGTCGCCACTCAGTGATCTGTGGCTTCAGAAGCCATGCATGCAACCGTCTCGCAGAAGCTGATTCTGTGTTAAGCATAGTCCGCTGCCGAGCACTAGTCCGGCAATCCCGTTTGCAGCGAGCTAGTAAAGGTTCGAATATCCTCCACGTGCGGCTGAGAATAGTCTCTCAACTTAGCTACAAGCAAGATCAATGTTTTTTTGGAACCGCAGCTCGTGTCAAGTCCAATCAGACTCGGTAGCAATTCGCAGCAATTCGCCCACCTTGCCGTTGCTCTGGATCACATCTCTTGACATTCCATGGTGGCCAGCCCCTCATTCCAAAGCAGGATCTCTAAGACGCGCCGGGAACGTGACTACCGGGCCTTCCCGTCCGGCTGTCTTAAACCCCTCGTGGGCTGGACCCTTGAGGGGAGAATCAGGATTCAAAAGTATCTCCAATTCTCAAAAGTGTGTTCTAGGGTCAAGTAGGTAATTACTCGCGTGTACTGTTCTGCACTACACGCATACATGTCTACAGCTGTGCCTGTTGGCTATCGTGCAGAACCTGAACCTGATCTCGATTCGCTAAAAACCAACATCAGGTGTCGCATGATGTCTCGCTTGTCATGCAAGAGCTGAAATGTAAGTAAATCAAAAGTCTCTAAGGCTGGTCACTTAAGTGCACTTGTTCCTATGGTCTCGTCTCATCCATCAAACGGCAAGTGTCTGGCAGTCAGCCCATGGAGTTCAGCTTCTCCGGATGCGGCATCAGTCAGTCTGGCATGTAATTTCAGCTACGACTGGAAAAGACCCATTCAGTGCCATCGACTGTCCCAAAGGCTGCAGATCGTATATCACTGAGAGAATGATTGGTGGACATTAGAAAGATAAATACCGCTGTCGCCAACCTTCAAGCTGCCTGCTATCTCACAAGAGTCTCAATCCAAGCCAACATCAACATCACAGCCTCTACGAAGATCTTCCTAATTCTGTTTTATCCCACCATGTCGACGCTAAATCTTTTCCAGCAGATCCATCTGCAATCTTTGACTGCCAACCTAGCAGGTTCCATCGTGGGCCCCGAATGGATTCTCCAGGAGGCTATGAACATCGCAGCCAAGCGCATGGTCAAGAAGCACCTGAGCCAGTACGGGTGGGATATCACCTGGGGTCCCCGAGTATGGAAGTCGGAGACCTCGAAATCGTACGAAGGCTTGAATAACTGCTGGATGGTGATGAAGGCGCCCAACGTCGAGTACCCTGACGGAACCAGGTTCGACACATACGTCGTGGCGATTGCTGGTACCACTGTATTTTCGACTGAGGATTGGGAATTCGAGGATTTTGGAGTCGATAAGGTGGTAGACTTCAACGCCTATACCAAAAACTTTACAACCGGCTCCGCAGATAAGCCTGTCGGGGTCCAGAATCCTCCTTTCCGCGACATTCCCTACGGTGCCTGGGGAACGACCTTCGGTGCTTGGGCAGTCGCAACACATGCGTCGCCGAGCGAGAACCCGGGAGCTGGCACAAATCTCTTGAATTATCTCACCAATCTCAAGAAGAGCCCGGGAGAGTTCCGCGTCATCTTCACCGGCCACAGCCTCGGGGGAGCCCTTTCGCCCTACCTGTCCCTGGCAACCAAGGCAAACAATCTGGTCCCGGGCGTGGCTGATATTGCGGGTGACATCCTCGCTCTTCCTTCCGCGGGAGCCACACCGGGCGAACAGCTTTTCAGCGATGCCTACTCCAAGCTGTCGAAAGTGAGCGGCCCAGGCGGGTATCAATTGTGGAACGCGAACTTTTACAATACCCTTGACATCGTTCCGAACGCTTGGTCAACGGACGACACCCAGGATCGCAATATTGACAAGATTGTGTCAATATACGGTCCTCTGCAGGGAAAGTTTCTTACACAAATTCAAGGCCTCGTACAAAAGGCAAAAGATCGCGCCAAGTCGTCCGGCTTCACATACATCCCGATCGAAGGCAATCCTTTCAACGGTATTCCTCCAGCCAAGACTCCCACGAATTTCCTCTCCTTCATGTCCGAGGCCGTCTTGCAGCATACCAAGGCTTACCATAATGCGGTCAACGTCAGTGACGAGTTAGTTGATCTTTATGAGGCCATCATCAGCGCGCCTGAGGTGAAGAAGAAGTCTGCCAGAATCTTGGCTAAGGAGATGCCGGTGCTCTGTAATGTTGATGATAGCGAATGGGATGATAACAGCGATGATACATATCCATTTGATTGCATTCTTACTGGAGAACGGGTTGCGTGATAATCAGAAGTTATGGAGGAGTAGCCTCTCGATCAATAAGACTCGAATTTGGATATCAACACACAATTGAACCAATTAATTAGCAAAATTTATCGCTTTGCAACCAAATTTTCCGTCCTCTCGACTTTATCTACGAGGAACCTAGTAAGTAGTTTCACTGAACGCTACTCAGTTTTGGAAAACTTTCGATTCCAATCTTAGCTCTGAGGTCGCTGTTGTTACCGCTGGGCCGACTAAACACCTCTTTGCTGCGCGATATCCACACTCGATGTCAACGGGCAAGACTTCCGGCATGTTTAGTGTCCGGCTGTCGCTCCTTACGCAGAACGATGGCTTTTGGGTATGTCTCTCGCTACGATAGATCCCCTTTTCCAGGCCTGCTGCCGCAGGCGCGAAAGCGAGCCGTCACCCACCCCCGGCTACCTCCCTCGGCCCTTGCCTGGGTCCGCGCAGGGAATCAGTAGGGTCTTGGGTTAGCGGGTTTATCAGGAAATCAAGCGTCGATGGTTTAGTGGTAAAATTCTCCGTTGCCATCCAGCAGCGTCGGGGAGCCGGGGGTTCGATTCTCCCTCGACGCATTCACTTTTGCTCGTGCCACTTATACTACATGTTTTGTCTCGAGGGCGTGTCAATTGCATTTTCCTGCTTTCAATCATCTTTATTGCCGATGTGCGGGGCCTGGCATTGACCTATTGCCATCCATGAATCATGCTGCGTAAAGAACCTTGAAAACCCAACCGAACTGTTCGGCCTCGATAAGAGCCTCCTCCACCTTGATCTTCAACTCAGTGCTGACTCCTGATCCGCTGATCTTCCACTCAAGGTCTTCAGCACCTTTGACGCTGAGTAGACTGATGATATCTCCTTCAACGGCGGGGATAGGTGCCCGGATAGAGACCCAGCCGTCAACCACGGTCGGCTCCTCCAAGAAGACTGTGTAGAAAGCCTCTTCGGTCTGAGTAAACCTAACATCCGGGCCACCAACGATCTCGCTCTGCACAAACCAGTACGTGGTGTTGAAGATGGCCTCCTCATGGGCCTTGATCCACTTGCCCGCCTCACGCAGGTTATCCATCTCAGCCTGAACGATAGTACCATCTGCCTTGGGACCAATGTCCAACAAGAAGTTGCCGTTCTTGGACACCATGTCGACGAGAGAGTACACGATCGTAGTGGCATTCATGTACTCCTCGGGCTTCGTCGCGCGGTTGTATCCGTAGCTGTACGGGTCCATGCCGCGGTTGCTCTCCCACTTGCGTCGTTGCGCGGACGCAAAGGTTTGGTACTCAGGCGTGTCAAAGTCAGCCGCCTCCGGAATGCCGCAGCGGGAGTTGATGGCGACCTGACGGCCCTCGGCGCGGGCCTTATTCCACCACGTCGCTGCGAAGTCTTGCGTGCCGTTGGCGGCGCCGCAGTCGCACCACATGATGTCCGTGCCGTAGTCGTAGGCAAGGGTCTCCATTTGAGGCACCATAAGGTCGGTGATGAAGTCGTTGACGGGGACGCGGCCGGTGTAGGGCTCAAGCTCCCCAGTGTATGGGTTGGAGGCTAGCACGCCGGGCCAGGAGACAGCTGATGGCGTGGGGAACTGGACGAAGCCATAGGGGCCAAAGTCTGGGTTGAACCACTCGGGGAGCGAGAAGTAGGTACCCCGCTTCAATTCGGGCTGGTAGGTCTTCGCAGCGTCGAACAGCTCCTTCAGCAGGTCACGTTTGGGACCGTAGTGGATTGATGAGCGGTTGGAAGTCGCTCCAGCATCGAAGAGGGCGAAGCCGTCGTGGTGCTTTGTCGTGAGGACAAAGTACTTGGCGCCGGCGTCGGCGAAGAGGTCAACCCATTCCTTAGCATCGAACTTGGACGCGTTGAACTCTGGGAAGGTATCATCGTAAGCCCAATCGGGGCCGTAGGTGTCAAGGCGGTATTGGTAGAAGTTGGAACGATCGCCTTCGGGGTGGTGGGTAGAGTACCACCAGAACCACTCGGCGTAGCTCTCGTACGGTGTCGAATTGCCCCATCCTGTGACGGAATACGGGCCCCAGTGGATGAAGATGCCATACTTAGCGTCATCGAACCATTCTGGGCTTTCATGCTTGGACAGACTCTCGCCGTCGGCAGTCCATTCGGTCAAGCCAATCTCAACGTCGGCAAAAGGGGTCTGCTTTCGGACACTGCCGTCGTCGACGTGGACAGCAATGTTCACAGGACCGGCCGATGCGCCATTGGTTCCGACGACAACAACTTTTTGGTCTCCCGGGCACAATCGCTTCAAGTGCCCAGGGCTCGTAGTGATGAACCCATCTCCAGTAAGCGAAATCTTGAGGCCGTCGCCAGAGACGCACTTTGACCCGGCATTGTTGACAGTGACTTCCACAACCTGCGTTCCGTTACCGATCCACTTCTGCGTCGGTCTCACCGACTGAACCGCCACATCCGGGGCTTGCTGCCACAGGGTAATAGCGAAGACGTGGAGGCGACCTTCGGTCGCGTTATTCTTGTCCGGCAGAATGATTGAGGTAAGCTTCTTTCCAGGCGGCAGCGCAGTGGTCCGTTCAAAGATGTGCGAGGTGTTGAAATCGGAACCGTTGGCCGTGTACCGACTAGGGAAGATGATCTCTCCGCGGTTGATGGTCAGGAAGCTAAACCAGTTGAGCGTGCGAAGCTCGTACTCAGATGTGGTGTTATCGGCGTAGTTGAAAGACACGTTCCCGCTGACTGTGGCGCCTTCAACGTCTCCCGCGACGAGGAATGAAGCGGAGAAGTAGGAGCCGTTCTGCGGGACCGAGATCTTTTGACCGGTGCAGATGAGGTTGTCGGGGTCCGTGGGGCCGGTATAGCCCGGGAAGCTGTACTGGATGCCCGTGTCGGTTGAGACAAAGTCCGGGCCCACGGTCGGCTCGGGAAAGGATTGGTTGAGGGCATCGAATGAGGCCTCTCCAGGTTGAGTACCGAACGCTTTGTTGTTGAAGAGGGGGGTCAGGTCGAGAGCGACGGAGTTCTGCAAAAGATTTCAGCGATCGCGCTCAATTGCGCAGCCACGTCAAGCTACCGAGCTATCCAGAGCTACTTACACCAGAGGAAGTCGAATTGGTCACCGCTCCGAGCGCAAGACTGCTCAAAGACAGCGCCGAGAGAGCATTGAAGCTGCTGAATCCCTTCATCTTGACAAGCGCAACTTTGTGAAGCTCAATTGCTCTGCCTAGACTGGATCGCGACAACACATCTCAACCTGCAGCCGAGGAAGCTCACCCATTCTTAACGACTGCCATCAGCTCGGTAGCGGGGGACTCTGGCGATCCATCCCCTAGTGGGACGATTTCCCCCTCAATTCAGTTCATCCAGCATGTCGCTGCAGTTCGACTCCGAATGGAACGGTTACATTCTCCAAAATGAAAGTCCACTATTCATGTTACCATCAATATTCGGGGAGAAGTTGGCACAGTTGGGGTTGCCGGGTAGTGAGGGGCGCCGCTGATAAGACTAACAAACATTGGAGAATGGAGATAGCACCACTTCCCCGGACGTCATCGAAGCAGGGATTTCCACGTTGAGCTTCGTATCAATGGGGCCGTTCTGCAAGGAACGCTATCGCGGTTGATTAGCCATGACGCCGATGCCGGCTTGCATTTAGAAATACTGTCTTTTGTCAATCTTACAGGCAGCAGAATGGCAGGCCACAAGCACTATTTTAACGTCTCTCCTCGATCGCGAATCCCATGCGCTGAACTCATTCTTCGATAACAAGGCACTTGAAATGGTTCCCTTCAGTGACTTTCACTTTTCATACGCGGTTATGTTCACTCCAACTGTTGTTTTCCACAAATAACACTCATACTCATAGGTGATTACTCATCGATAGGCAAACATGTAATTGGTGAAGATGGGTCTCACTTCCATTGGATCAGTAGCCTTCATTCTGCGATTTATTTAGCCTTTGCTTCTTGACATATTTCACAGACTTGCCAAGGCTTATCGCACCAACGCCAGTGCACTGTAAGCGAAGACACCTATTGAGTGAGAGACATCAGATAGGCATGAGCCAAAGTCAATGAAAGCAGTGGCCCACCGCCTGGACGCATCCACTACTTCATAGATATGTCATCTTCTCAGAGTTAAATCTTCGTGTTCACAGACAATCATGGCTTTGAGTGCATGGTATCTGAATTGCGTGACGTGACGCAGGGGCAAAACTGACATTTCGTGGGGTACCAAAGTTCACGTCATCACCATCTAACCTAAGACTTTCATTCACTCCGACTCATCGTAGATTTATGCTGTGTCTGTTATTTGAGATTTTTGATCGAGATATTCACCTTACATGTACCCAAGCTATATGATTTGATGAATGTTTCGCGGCCAATCTGCACATAGCCCTTGGCTTAGCATGTACCTTAGATGAAAGCAGTTGACACTTGACAGCCGTCGCCCACAGGTGCTGCGAGTCTCGGTCTCGCGCTTGTTTAGCATTGTCCGTGTTGGCTGATGTTCGGCTTGGCATTCTCAGCCGGAAACGGTAATAAGGGATGAGAGATGGCTGTGAATGAGTATTTGGAAAACAAATTTCCAACATTTGACAGGCGGGCCGAGGTTTAGTGTTTCTTCTTCTGCAAGAGGCGCAACGGGGTGATTGGGGGATTCAGTGCCAGAGAACGTGAGCCCTTCCTTTGGGTCGAAAACTGGAGACGGCGATCATGTTTGATGGAAGCCACTTTTTGTTTCTCTTGAGCAGCCGAGAACCGACAACTTTAATCCGAGTTCTTAGTTGAAATGCTGGCGATAATCGTTCTTGGTGAGAAAATACCCACCGTGTATTGAATATCGAGGATTAATCGTACACATTTTGAGCATCACAGTAGCGCAGATAAAGAGATAGTTCACCAATAATGTTTCTTCTATTGAGTATTTTGAACCCCTCAAAGCCGTCTGAGCTTGCCCTGCAGTCGCCCGACCGAGGGTACTATGATGAAAAGAATACACATCGAATATTATTCGCCATGCTACCTAGAAGACCCACCCTAGAACAAAAAGAGAGCCTAGAAATGCTGTCCCAGACGTCGTCTCACCGGGAACGACCTCCGTCTCATGATCTCAGACCTCTTCTGTTCCACCGGCTTCTGCTGCGCGGCAAAGTTGGTCATCATCTCCCACGTGGCCATGACGCCACCGTTCTTCTTCGACTCGGCCATGGCCATGAGGTCAGCCATCTTCATCTCGAAACCTTGTCCCATGGGGAAGGGGGCAGCGGCCGGAGGAGCCGCAGCCTCTTGTCTACGTGCAGGGCGGCCAGGTGCGCCGGCGGGCTTCGGGGCATTAGCAGGTCTGGGAACGCCTGCGGGTGCGATCCCGGGCTGGGCTTGTCCAGGCTGGGCACCGGTGATGCCGCCGCCTCCCTGTTGAGGGGCAGGCTGAACAAGACCTCCTCCACCCTGCTGAGGCCGAGGCTGGCCCTGCTGGGGCTGCTGGCCGGGCTGAGCGCCTTGCTGAGGTGCGGGCTGAGGCTGGGTGCCAACGGGAGTGCCGGCAACCATCATGGTAAGGATAAACTCGCCGTCAATCTGGTTGACAGGAACGGCAATACGAGCGTTCTCTCTGTCAAGGAGGACCTGGGCGTTGATCGGGCTGAAGGTTTGAGCCAAAAGGAGCTGGGTCGCGGCCGGGATCGCGGGACCGACGGGCTGCGGCTGCTGACCGTTTTGAGGCTGGTTCTGCGAGTTTCCTCCGTTGTTGTTTCCATTGTTGCCGTTGTTACCGTTGTTGCCATTGTTTCCGTTGTTGGGTCCAACGGCGGGAGCGGCACCGGCGGCAGCTCCAGCACCATTGCCAGAAGTGTTGCCGTTGCCGTTGCCATTCCCGTTGCCCGTCGCGGGAGGCTGCTCAGTCGCAGTGCCGTTGTTGGCTTCCTGACGCTTGAAACGAGGGGCCTGCAGACCACCAGTCGCACCGCCGGGGTTTTGGAGAACCGGGCGTTGGGCAATTCCGAGCGTGATGGAGGACTGGGGCTGGGCACCTGCGCGCATGGCCATCGCCATGAGTCGATCAACGTTGACTAATGTTTCATATTCCGGTCAGTGCCGAGTTCAACAATGAGACAAAGCTTAATTTGCAAGAAAAAAGACTTACGCGGCATCTGGACAACGGCAGTCATGCTGTTGAGGCTGGGAACAACACCAGCCAAGTTGCTGGTGACGAGATAGCGGTAGTTGTCTGTCACTATGTGTTAGCGGGTTGCCATCCAAATAAGCGTGGGCTTTGGGGTAAGTTAGGCCACTCACTAATGGACATGATGCCGTTGGTTACCATGTCAGTGCTAATGCCATTGACGACATCCGTGCGGATGCTCATGGGCTGGCTAGCTCTGATGGACATGCGGAAACCGTCGTTGAATTCAGCCTCTTGGATGCCAGATCCAGCGATGTTGACGGGCGTGCCGAAGGGAGTCAAAGAGACACCGAGTTCGCTCGTTTGGCGGCCGACCGCGACGTACTCTCCATCGATCTGGTTCAGCTTGACCATACGGACGGTGGCGTCGGTGATGTTGACGCTCTTGGCTCCCTCCATGATGATCCACGCCTGACGGTCCCTCGAAAGCATCGCCACGAAGGTGTTGTCGGCTGTGACACCTGCCTGCGACAGCATGTTCTGGTCAATGGGCAACTCAATCTGGGCGCCCACTAGGTCGGTGGCTCCATTAGTTTGAATAGTGAAGGAGTTGCGCGAGAGTTGAACGAAAGGCTGTCCCGTTGAACCGACGACATGGCTTGCCGGGAGAGGGTTGGGGTTCTGATTGACGATGACTTGGCGTTGCGTCTGCGAGAATGTCTCAATCTTGGAGTTGTCGGGGAACACTAAGCTGTTCAGTTGCATCTAAGATGTTGTGTTAGTGTATGTGTATGACAGTGAAGCGAAGATGCCTTGACCATCTTCCTCTTGTGAGGCGAGCAAGACATGATGAAGACCAAGGGCCGGTGTGTACCAAGAGGCTAGTGACTTACATCCCCATTCAGGTTGATGACCTGATTGAATTGAGCAGATTGAATCTGAGCCGCGACCAAGCCAGCAAACAGGAAAGAAAGATGTGAAAACTTCATGAGCGTCATTATGATTAACGAGGGTCAACCACCGGGGTTGTTTAAGCGCACGAAAAGGAAAAAGGAGGATGACTAGGGAAGGAGAGACACCGTTACTAAACCCACGGGTCCTAGGGGGAAGATGTTTGTATAGCAGCACGACCAACTCGAGGGATCATCAGCATTCAGACGAGGGTCAAGTAAGCTTAATCTCCTCGGGAGGAGAAGCGCGGCTGGGTCTTGGATATATGGCAAGGTACAGAGTCGAGAGACCCATGGCAATGATGACCTGCCATGCCACATGGCGGACGGCCGGCATGGAATTTGATCGGGTGGTCGGACGTCTAGAGGCAGCGCCCAGCCGAAGAGGAGCCCCATCCTCCAATCGCATGAGTTGTCTGGCGTCGGCTGTGCAAGAGAGATCGCTGCAGACGCCGCTCCCATCCTCTTCCGGCCGCACAATCTGTTGATGCTGATGCGCCCCTGGAAGGAAAGTAGGTGTAAGGGGGCATCGGGCTTAATCATCGGACCAGCACGCTTCCGACCAACATGGCCTGTCTGGGTGCCTGGCCTGACTGTGCCAGTCTTTGCCAGTTCTCTTTGCAGCAGGCCAGGAGGAAACACAAGGAGGGAGAGTCAAGGAGGGACACAGATCCGCGCCGAGGGATGGGGGATGGGAGCATTCTTCGTCCGGTCACGAGTGGGAGGATGGAGAGGGGCAAAGAGGCTCAAGGCAGGGCTTCGTCGGTTTCGGTTGGTGTGAGACGAGTTTCGTCGTTTCGAGCCCGGCCGTGTTGGGTTTCATCAGATGAGGCCGGGCGGACAGAGAGGCAAACGTGTGACTATGCAGGAATTCATTGCTTACCTCACCCATATCGCTATGTAAAGTCGAGCACCTCCCGGTCTTCCTGGAGAAACAAGGTGGCATTACCAGAGGGGGCGAAGATCATAATAATGACGGATCCCTGGGTCCCGACTCTCCCGTTTGGATCTTCTTTGCCAAGTCCAAGTGGGGATGATTTTCGTTTCGTAGCGGCTGATGTGCAACTTGGTAAAATGCTTGGCGAATGCTTGACCTCGCGCGGCTCTGCAGCTGAACTTCTGCATGTTCTGACCTTTTGCTGTGTCTATGTGTTCATGTTCCCATCCCGCTTAGTACGACTCAGCTATAGGCTGAGGTAGCCCTCCTCTAAGACTATACCCTCTTTCTCTCTCCCACATTCCTGTCCCCCACCCCATTCCACTTGAGTCCTTGACACTACACCTTCGGTTTGCCCACACACTTTCTCTGACTTGATGACATGACCCATGCGCTCTGCCTTGTTGCTTCTGGAAGATTGCCTGTCGTCATCACCAATTCGCTATCGTATCCATAGCATGAGATTATTGGCGGCTCGCCTTCTCGTGCAAGTTTGACTGGGCGTATGATTGAGCAGTTCCACGCTAGCGGGCTGTCTGTGCTGATTTACACGCTCACATCAGAGGCGATCATGATTATGGGGGACCATTCCCTCGGAGTGGCCTTGGGGCTAGACAGCCTCCATTCTCTGCATTCCATCAGAAAACTAGTCATCGCCTCAGAATGATACAGCCGGCGGGCAGACACTACAATGCTGAAATACAATGACGGGTTCAAGAATCGCCCGACTCGCCATCAAATGTACTTCAATGGCCATTGGGGAGGGATCTTGCTGGTTGACGCCACAACCATCTGGACTCTACGAGACAGATGACAGAAGACTTGTTCTTCTCTCTCCATCTCTGCACTAGCGACGGAGATGCCAGATGGTGTTGACTCGGTCAGTCTAACCTGGTTCTCTACCCAATAACCCGAGACGACTTGCCCTTCTCGACTCGACTAGGCGGCACGCACCACCTTTTCTAAGGCGGACTAAATCTCCGACTTGGCGTTTGTATGCAGGCACCAAGCAGCGTTACCACGAGGTCCCCTGCTGAGTCGAGCAGAGTCTCATGAAGACGAATCCTTGCTCACCTGCCCAACACCAGACTTCACTCAAACCCCAGGTCGCCCCAGCTCACCCCAACTTCCTCAAACCACTTTGACCCCTTTCGTCTGCTCGATATCGTCTGTTCCCACTTCTCCCACATTGGCCCCCCCCTGCTGTCTTTTCTTAGAACTACATATCCTTAGCTAATGGTTGTTCGTTGCTTAAACACTCCTCCCTGCCATTCTCGTCTTGGCGTTGCAACACATTGTTCTTGGCCGCGACATCTGGAGTGCTTCGAACGCAACCATCACGACTCCCCAAGCGTTGATGCGCCTGATCTCTCTTCTACCCCTCACCCTTGACATCTTTCAGACCAATATCTTTTTCATCCAAGAAGCAGTCACTTTGTTCCGTCTTCAACCACCAACCTACTTCTTGTGGAGATTTGATATAAGCCCTTCCACCGTCCTGTTCATCTGCACACGTTTCCGGGCCGGTGAACTCTTTCCGATCTCAGTCGTGTTTTCTTTACTCCATCTCACCTAATCAACTTTCTCTTTCTGTCATCGAAGTGGTCGGACGCCTTTGGAAGGCCCACCATTCAATCACTCTCCTTTAGGACCATCTCGCCTAATCATACACGCTCGCCACCTCTTCTTTTCGCGACGCCTATCTCTTATTTTCCTTTACACTACCTGTGTGTTGTTTCTTGTTCGGTCCACTCGAGCTAGTCTTTAGTTTCTACGACATCCAAACAACACCGCCATAATGCAGTACTCCTTCGTTCACGTCTTTGTCTTTTCGTACCTGACTGCTCTCGGTCTCGCCCTCCCAGCTGCCAGCCCGGCGCAAGGCAACTCGTTGGGCAGCCACCGGTTCCTCGCGCGAGGTGTCAGACGTCTGGACACTCGGGCTCCTCAGCAGGACCAACAAGCTGGCGCCAGCCAAGGCGCGAACAACACCGCCAACACTGGCGGCGCCGGACGCAATGGCGTCAGCGATGCTCAGGTCATGAACGCCGTCATGTCCTGGATGCAGGATACCGCAAAGGTCACCAAGTTCCTCAACACCGCCACCTCCTTCACCGGCGCCGAGTTCACCAAGCAAGCCACCATTGCGCTCAACGCCGAGATCGACGAGCTCAACCACAAGATGGTTCTCGACGCCGCCTTCCAGGGAACGGACATGGTCACGCAAGCCAACAACGTGCTCGACACGCAGGGTAACTTCCAGCAGGTTGTTGACACTCTTCAGAGCATGGTCACCAACGGTCCGGACACCGCGCAAAGGGATGTCAACTCCATCAACCAGAACCGTTGTGTCAATGTCCTTCCCAACATCGACATGTACTTTGCTGCCGCTGGCGCACCCAACATCCAGTCCGTTCGTCCCACGGGATGTTTGGAAGTTGAGGGAGCCAACGTCACTCCCTCGGTTCCGCCACCAGCGGGCGGTGCTCCCGCTGCACCTGCGGCGACCACCCCGCCAAAGGCCGGCAACGGTAATGCCAACGGAAATGGAAACGCCAACAACAACCAGAACCAGGACAACAACAACCAGAATCAAGGGAACAACAACCAAAATCAGGGCAATGGCAACCAAAACCAGAATCAAGGAAATGGCAACCAGAACCAGGGAAACGGAAATCAGAACCAGGGTAACGACAACCAAAACCAGGGCAACGATAACCAGAACCAAGGCAACCAGAACCAGAATCAGGGCAACAATGGTGGCCGGAACGGTGGTCAGGATATTGGCAAGGGAGTTGGCAACAACGGCAACACCAACACCAACACCAACACCAACACCAACCAGAACCAGGGCAACAACAACAACAACAACAACCGTCCCCAGAATCAGAATCAGGGCAATCGCAACGGTAATGGAAATGCCAACACCAACACTAATACCAACACGAACACCAACAACCAAGGCAACAACGGAGCTCCGAATAGCAACCAGAACAACGCCAGCACTGGCCTTCAGCCTGCTACTCTTGGTTCTGGCAACGCCAACGCGAACAACGGCAACAAGAACCAAGGCCAGAACCAGCCTCAGCAGCAATCACAGCAGGCGCAAAGCCAAGGCGGTTCGTCCCTCAAGCCCGCGACGCTGGGCTCGCCAAGCCCTGCTGGCAACTGAACGCCACACGATCTTGCCACGAGGGGTCACCTACCTCCCCTCATTTTCCCCATAGGTGGCCGCGCGCAAAAGTTCGAGACCCCAATACGATAAGCGCCCACTTTTCGCTGGGCGGATTTGACCGAAGAGGGGGTGACACTAGTATGAATCCCGACATCTGCGACCAAAGTCTGATGTTGGTGACGGAAAGCTTGAGGCGACACGTGTGGTGGGCCCTACGGAGCTGGGTGTAAGTGGTGTGTGGTCTGCTTGTTCTTCTTCATCTCTGTGTTAGTCATGTGTTTATCAGGGGGGGTAGCCTTTTGCGACGGTGTGGGTGGGAAAGCAGGGAAAGGGTCCCTCGGTGCTTGGTGCTTTTTGGTATTAGTTTGAAGGCCTGCTTAAAACGTTGGTCAAAAAATCTGTTCTCTGTAACATATCATCCCGTTCTTCTTACAAAGCACTAGAGCATGGAATCTTCTTCTTGTTAATCACGTTGTTGTACAAACCCTGTCAATTGTAGCTTGGAACGAATCACACCCTTGTAAATAATTGGAAAATCCTACAGACTCTGTGCTCGAAACTGATGCAAAAGCTGGCCCCATCCTTGGAATGTTTAGAATATCGTGAAACGAAACGTCAAATTGTGCCCCTTGGGATCCAGGGGTCCTGCATGTAGGATGTCGCGCAGTTGAGCCGCTTGGATCGCTCGGCCGAATCCGCCAGACCCCATTTGCAGATCATCCCCCACGTCGCGCTCCGGAAGTTGCGATTGGCTCCCTCGTCTAGGCCGGGGTCGCCTTCCACAGTTTCGGGACGAGGGTATGGGAACCATGTTCAAATCCAGCATCAATAATACGCGAGGTTCGAGTGAGCCTCAAAGGGCTGAAGTCTATTGTCTGTGCTTCAACCCTTCTAGCGCCCGAAATCGCGAGGAGAGGGCAGACGATGTGGTGCTGCGCTCAGCCTCGATGTCTTTCCTCTTAGATACACTCCTGTGGCTTCTACGATTCTGTGGCCAGAAGGGGCCCAGTGCGCTTGAGAATCTGTCATGACAAACCTTTTCGTACTCGACCACGTGAGAGAGGTAGTCCTAACATGAATGATGACCAAAGGTTGAGACCAGATAGAATCCTGTCGAGAAAGCAAATGCTCAGACCGTCCCGGTCTCGCTTTCAATCTCGTATCTGATCCGACCTTTTTGCTCAACTTCCATCTCCTGACTGTCGTTCGAGCCCCTCTATCCGCGATGTAACAACCAGGTGCTACGATACCATGATCACGGCGGGCAGCAAACACCAGACTCTATCAAACATCAATTCCCGAGGGGGCTAAGTCGATTGAGTCGGATCTCTCCTTACGAACCCCGATCTTAGTCATTCCTCCGCTGCCGATCGGTAGCATATCAATCCCCCCCTGCTAGGTCGAAACGGTAACCCTGACCCTGTTTCGTTGTGTACGGCGTAAGGGTGTAAGGCGATTGGCCACATCAGCGCCTGAGACAGGGAGCAAGCGAACGCATGATGCTGTTCTGACAGTTAACGATGAAATTCGTCAGTTCGCTACCCGGGCCGACAATATTCTTCTTGGGGGCTCCATTGGGCGAATGCCCAGTTTATCTTGGCATGTCTCTGTATGTATGCGTGGAGCTATCGTCTTTGCGGGATGTTCTCCGTCAGACGAGACGTTGGACTCGCGAAGCCGCCATGTCATCTCGTCGGCTATGATGTTGCATCCCACGCATCCATAACGTTGTGGACCCTTCGGCCCCCGAATGAAGTAGAAACCTCTAACGGCGATCACGTCCTTTTCCGTTTCGATGATCACCCACGGTCCATGAAGCCTATCTCGGAGATCTCAGGGTTACTATGAGCTTAAGCGATGGGGCCTGATTAGGGTTGTGTGTTTACGGTGGGCGGACTTAATGAATATCGAGTATGGCATGGATAGTCAAATCCCCAGGATCAGCATTGATCTGAGTTTGCTGGAACATTACAGTGCAACTTCTGTGAGACCTACTGCAACTCATGTTTTCTGAAAAGATCTGCAACTGTAGACAATGACATCAACTCTCGGGATAACAGTGAGCCGCACTCACAGCTGCGTTCTACCAGCCAAAAACATCATCACGAGGCCACGTAGCAGATATGAAGCGTCGCTTTTCAAAACCTGGCTGTTACAATGCCTCTCGGGGCCACCTACGATACGTTGTCAAACATAATGTCTAGGAAGGCATTCTTTCTTTCTGTAACAAAACATATTTTTTGATGTCTGAGGCAGCCTCTTCAACGAATTTGCTACAATCAAGCAGTCGATGTCACGATTTGCGGCTATAGCCTTGCTTTTCGTACAGTAGAATGTTGGAAGCGAACATAATATATCATTTGAATGATCGTAGCACAACTCATTCGAATAATCGAGCACTTGGATCTTATTCTTTGGATATTTATACTCTTTTGTCTGTTTTTGGCAATATTTTCGAACAGGATAGAATTGATAGTTATTTTCGATGCAAACAACAATGATACTCGACATTCCACTGTGGAAAGTCTTAGGGAATCATTACTGGTCCGCAACGATGAGATACGTTTCTCTATCTTATTATCTTTAATTTCAGCTTCTCCATGGCAGATTAAGTTACGCACAAGCTGTAGCATTATGTCACTGTAAAGGTTAAGTTCATTAATCGTTGCTGTCAGTTGAATAGCAGTCTTGGCAACAGAAAGTCTCTTCAATCTGCAGTCTAACTTTCGGGTTGCTCAAGTTAGCATCATGAAGCCAGCAGAATCATTTAGTATAGTAGAAGATTGATCCGAGTTACTAGACCACCGACTTTTACCAAGTCGGTACTACCATGTCCAAGGCTTTTCCAATTTTCAAGACAGCGATTTAATCTCGCGCTTGAATTGTTCAAGACCGATAGACAAGACAGCGATAGACAGCTGTGTTTGGCGGTCGAAACTTTCTGGAAACCTTGCTCTACCACGAGCAGCTAGGACACCCAGCATGACTAAGTGGTCTTCGCAAATGGTATCACCGACATGTTAGTCTTACAGTTCCTTGCAAAAGTGGCAATCTATATCTCACTGTCAACAC
The DNA here is from genome assembly GCF_030869305.1 of Colletotrichum tamarilloi. Taxonomy (NCBI): domain Eukaryota; kingdom Fungi; phylum Ascomycota; class Sordariomycetes; order Glomerellales; family Glomerellaceae; genus Colletotrichum; species Colletotrichum tamarilloi. The sequence continues at coordinate 65,066 of NW_026849509.1, read as the reverse complement.
TCTCATGCTGGTACTTCGAGTACCGATTCTTGAATTCTGTTTCCATGTACAGAAACCTCTTTGCTAAGTTTCGGCTCTTGTTTTACACAAGCTAGTGAAAGCGCCGTGTCATGGAAACTTCTTTCGGTACAGGCACTGTCATGAAAGTCCAAGTTCAGACAAAATGCCTCGATACACTTTTCCTACACGATTTTTACTCGAATTTGCCATCAGATATGCTTTTGAAATCATCTGCCCTCTCAAAAAGCTGATGTTCTTCTGCTTTTCTTGATATCATGTGAGCATTTCAACTGTCTTTCACTTCTACTTGAGGCTTAGCCAGGTGGGGCTACAAGTGGCTGTGCAGGGGTGCCGAGAATGACCAAAGAGGAAATGTGATGACTTCCCTGAAACACGCGTCCAACTCTCAGCTGGGTGCCTGATCTCTCCCTGAAAAGGCCGGCCTTGAGTCCTTGACACCTGTCAGTCGACCCAGACTAAGTTTTCCGAAAGGCTGTCTAGGGCATATGAAGGCGAAAGCTTTTCGTCCCAGTGTACGAGAATTCGAAAAATGACAGACACTAGCAGGTTCCACTGTTTCATCAGTCATTCGAACACTCTTGCACCGGCAGCGTCAACGGCACTTGAGCCGCTGGCCGGACACAGCACGGGGTACGTGGTGCCACACTTGCGAGCAACGGAGTCTTCTTTGAACATTCTAGGCTAACTTTCTATAGAAATTCAAAGTAAGCGTTGCTGACCCTAATGAGATCTTTGCACAGAGTTTCGCTCATAGTCACAGACATGATGCCCATCTGGCAGGGCGTCGGGTCCGCCGAACACGCCAAAGACATCGGATGAGTGGAAGTCGCGATGCCGGCCAGCAAAGACACCTAGACCGGGCAACGCAACGACCTGAAAAACTGCCACCATCGCTTGACTGGGACATTGACGGAACTCTCATTGAGAAATGCATGTTCCATCACGTCCGTCGGGTTACCATTCCTGGGTTCCAAAACCTAGCGCTCATGACCAAGCTTTGGAACAACTACATCATACCGCTGGGCTACTATTCAGACTCAGTCAAGCATGCTTTGGTAGGGCTCGGTCTATCGCACAGAGCTTTCCTTGATGGTTATTCACATGCGAGCAAAGTTACGGAAGATCAAGACTTTGCAAGTCTGGCCATGTCGTACTATGGCAAAGCTGTCAAGTCGACACTGGCGGACAGGGAGAAGAATCTATCTACTACGTCCATCAGAATTTCCCTCGTCTCTTGCCTCGTCTTTGTTTGTTTCGAGGTAATAGAAGGGCGGTATGACAAAGCAATACAGCACCTACGGGGTGGCTGTAGGATCCTCGGCTCCATTCGAGAGGCAGTAGAGAGTCTTGAGATGAACGGCGCCGAAGCCTTGTCCCCTTCACAATTATGTCTGGCTGAGACCGCCAGGAAATACTTTGATCAGCTCTCTGACATCGCCGTCATGTTCTCCTGCATTGGGATCGATACAGCCTATTTGCTCGAGGCAGAAATCACCCCTGATCTAGACTTCTTCTTACGGCCTCCAGCTGTACCTGAGGCATCTGGGCATGATCCCTTCAAGACCTTGGACGAGGCACGACTCGAAATCCACCGTGTTGAAAAGGCATTAGGCTCTATCGTAGGCTTCAACTTTCGCCAGGCTCCACCACGTTCTTGGGCCTCTGTCCTGGATCTACCTGGCGACATGTCGCCCTTCGAAGATGAGATGTTCGACGCTTGGATGAAAGCACGGCATCACCTGGATACCTGGAGCTCCAGAGTTGATATGAGCATCGAGATATGGCAGTCTGATCCGTCGTTTTCTCCAGAGGCTTTGAAAGAGGCGCAAATATTGACGCTTATCCAAAACGATTGGAAGATGATCATCAAGCAGTGCGAAACTTCCACCATTGAAACGATAGCTCCAGCTATATGGAGAAGTATGCTCGACAGGGCTGAGGCCTTTTGTCCGTCCGGAGAAGGAAATGCACAACAGCTGCCGCACTTTGCTATAGCTGCAGATACGATCCCGCCGCTAGTGGTGGTTGCCATCTTTTCGCGAGACCCCGAAGTACAGTCGAGGGCTATTTCTCTGCTCTACTCTATGAAGCGAAGGGAAGGTATGTGGGATAGCCGCGAAATTGCCAGCATTTTGGAGTCGATCAACGCAGTTCGGGCGAGCGATCTTTGGGACAAGGAATATGAGACAGCTTCGCTTCCGACCTTGGCAGAGAAGGTGCTGTCTCGGCATCTTTGTCGTGGAGACGAGCAGATGCCGCTGGCTACGTTGATGAATCAAGGATTCGCGTGAGCATGGGCATGTTACTACAAGAAGAGCATTTTCGACGTTTACAATGCCGTTGCGATATGTTACCCATGTTCGACGCAACAGGGCTTCTGTCGGGAGGGTGTTCCGGTTCCACGGCCACGGGTTTCGCTCTGTTCCCTGGAAGGTGGTGGAATTCTGGATCTCTACGTCCATTTTTCGGTTCGCCCGCATAGGTGCAAGACCATGCAATAGATCGTATTTGATATGTTACCATGTCTATGGTTGCAAATAACAGACGACCGATGGAATATCTGAACGTTGCGAACAGAAAAGCTGCTAAAGACTTAGCGCAAAGCATGTTAAAGAGCCCCGAAGATCGGAGTGAGTCAAAGTGACGGACGATCATGATATGAGCTTCTATCACGACCCTTGCTTATCTCTGCATCCCCACACTGACCATCGCCGTCGGAATACCACCTTAACTATCACCTCTGATTGAGAAACGTTGGAGCAGCTTTCACCTGCATTTCAGCAATCCAATTGACTGATGAAGGCTGATGAAGAGACAGAGGAGCCAGGCGGAAGAAAGCGGCCACAAGTTTACCAGAGTAAGCAAACACAACGTATCAATCAAAGTCCCTGAAGTCGTCGAGCTTTCGCTACCCACGGAAGATGCCATCTAGTCAACACTGCACGGAAGCCCGACCGATTCGCCGGTGATGCCGTACCGCTTCTTCCGTCCTTTCGGCACTCTTCATTTCCTAGTGCCGAAGTCTTTCCCCGCCCACGAACCGGCTAAACTTCCAAAGTTGGAGATTTGGAGAGATGTAACGTCGCTATTCATAAACACCCAAGTCGGAGAGCCCCTCACCCTGCGCGTTCCCCTCATTACCGTCTATGATAGCTTCCTGATCAGGGCCATGACGACGCTAATCACCCAGCGGCGATGGCACGTCAGGCCATTGATAGCCCATCCGGCGGTGATCCACCTGATTGCATCTCCAAAGCAACAATCCAGTTGCGTACCAGGACTGGGGGTCAATAGCTGACTTCCCCGCTCATATAAGTCCAATGGCTTCGAATCATGAGCCAGACCAGCATGATGCTATTCGCAACACCTGGGTGAGAACGTTCACGACAGGATGATGTTCCGCAAGCTCATTCCGGCTATCGCGGCCTTGATCGCGGCACTCCCGCCGGTCAATGGCCAGGCCGTCCGCTTCAACAACCCGCAAGGGGTTGACATTTGGTGCGGAAAGGCGTATCGCGCAACGTGAGTCCCCTCTACCCGATTGCGTCAGCTTCAGCCGGCCAAGTGCTCACAAGGTTCAATCGCAGAAACTCTTCTTTTGACCCAGGTGGATGGTTCCCCGAGCCAGCCATCTCCAGCGTTCCCCTTCTGCGACTCAAGGTGCGACCGCGGCTGAGCATCTATCTTGAGACCGACTCTTCAGCAAACCTACTCATCGACGCCGCCGTTTCGAACCAGGTCGGCTCTCCGCTGCCCCTCGGCTATGGATCGAACTACACCAATTCGACATCCAAGCCGTTGACAGTTGAGATTTTGCTGGGGGAAGATGTCCTTGCGACCGAAGAAGTTGCGCTCGGATCTCGCGATAACGAGGTTGCTCTCCCGCTAGACTCGCTCACTCCGCGTATGGAGACGTACAACATCACGATCCGAACAAAGTTGGACTCTTTGCATGTGTACGAAGGCTGGACCGAGTTTCCGTATCTTCCGTACCCCGAGGACTACGGTAGCGTGTCGCGTATCGATAACCTGTACGGCGGACTCCTCGCGCAACGAGGCAAGGATGCCGATTGGGACCTCATCTTCGCCTACACCTACTACAGTAAGAGCTCTTCCTCACAACCATATTCATACCTCGGGCTGACATTGAACCAGCACAATGGACCTTGTACTGGAACGACAGCGTCGACACCCTCAACGAGTTCGCCGCCATGGGCTACAACGTAATCCACATCGTGCCCACAGGCAGCCTCGGCGAGATCCCCTTCCCCTGGGACGAATTCGAGCCCTACCTCCAGCGGGCCGACGAGCTGGGCCTCTACCTGCGCTACGACGTCCTATGGACCTGGCCGAACCTCACAAACATGGTCGACCAGGTCACCCGGCTGCGCACTCACCCGTCCATCCTGCTGTGGTACCAGAGCGACGAGGCCGACGGCAAGGCGAACCCGGCCAACTCCACGGGGATGGCGTACGGGCAGATCAAGGCGATTGACCCGTACCACCCGGTCTCCCTCGCGCTCAACTGCTGGGACTTTCACTACGCCGAGTACGGCGCCGGCGCGGATATCATCATGAGCGACGTTTACCCCGTCGCCATCAACGCGACGTTTTCGACGGTGTATGGGACCGAGTGTAATGCCACGTACGGGTGCTGCGGTTGCGACGACTGCGAGGGTAATTTTGAGGATATCTCTGTGCGACTGGACGAGTTCTACCGTAGAGATGAGATCCTGGGATGGCAGAAGACGCAGTGGTTTGCACCGCAGGCATTTGGCAACGAGACCTTTTGGGCGCGGTACCCGACCGCCGAGGAAGAGGTTGTCATGACGGTGTTGTCGGTCAACCACGGCGCAAAGGGCATCGTGATGTGGAATTACCCGGCAACGCCGGAGCTGGAGGGTCTGACGAGCAAGTTGGCTGGTGTGTTTACTAACGAAGCTGCGGTAGAGTTCTTGCTTGGCACGGAGAGGACGCAGGATCTTGCTGTTGAGGGTGCGAAGAGGGTTGATGCGGCGGTATGGGTTGATGAAGCGAAGAAGCAGGTGCTTGTCAGTGTGGTCAATCTGAGTTATGATGAGATTTCGGGCGAGATCAGAGTTGTTTTGCCGGATGGAGTGGAGGTTGGCGAGGTTGTTGAGGTGCTTTGGGGCAATGTTGCTTGGGAGATGGTTGATGGGGGTTTGGTTGCCACGGAAGGGTTGCTTGGCCTGCAGACTTCGGTGTTTATTACAGCTTTACTCTGAAAGAAGCAATCAATACTTCACGTACATACTTGTATCATAGTGCTAGAGGACAATGTCTCGTGGATCAGAATGGCCCTGTTTTCTACTGCATTGTGACGATGTTTGCAACGTAGTCGGGCTTTTCAGAGCCAGGTTGAGAGATTAGTCAATCAAGAGATCGGACTCATTCGCATCAGCCGAAGTTGTCATGTCAACTGGGTACGAATGACAAGGTGCCCTCAACTTGGTTTACTCATCGCAGCGGGCTTGACTGGTTTCTATAGGCATACCATGCCTTGACCCTATGAGTGCAGCCTTGCGCTGCGGCAATGAGTTGTCAAGAGAGGATAGTGCCGGACGGTTGTAACGTACTTCGTCACATTCGCGTCGAATACTGGAGTATCCCTACGACGTGGTACAATTTTGCTCAAAATTTCACTCCAAATTGATCTAGCAGTCCATCGTCATCATCCATACATATGCGCAGCCAAGGATGTCCACGCGTATAGCCCGCCTCCCCCGCCGTATTCGCCGTATTCGAGACTTCCGTTCCGCGTATAGCAGAGACCCGCCCCGGCCCGAATTTTCGGAATACATACGAATATTCAAGCTTTGAGATCGGCGCTTAACACCTCGGGAGACGGCGCAGTTTGCCTTGGTCTTGCGTCCTCGTCAAGCTTGGACTGCCGGCCTTTGTGCATCTGAGGCCCTGGTAGGCGAGATCTTCCTGTTGTTTCCGCGGGATGGGTCTTCCGCCGGGACATCAGGTTACAGGGTGATCTCTTGGCAAGATGAGAAATTCACGGTTCCGTAGATGCTCATAAGAAGCTGTTTTCGTCTTACATTCCTCCTTGGTCTAGTTCACCTTCTGGTGCAGCTTCTGGTGCCATCTCTCACAGGCGTCGCTGAGAAGTTCCTCAAGATGCGTCTCACTTCTGCCTTGACTGGCATTCTTTGCGCCGCGAGCGTTGCGTACGCTGCACCGGCGGACGAACATGAAGACCAGGCCCGTTTCGGCAGACATACCGATAGCAATGACTTCAGTACCGAAAACTCCAAGATCGCGAACCGGGAAGCTGACGTCCCGCCTCCTCCCGCGCCGGAGCCAATCACCATCACAGAGCTCCCTCTACCCCCTGTCACCGCGGACGAGGGTGTCGGAGGATGTACTCTGGAGATCAACCCCCGCGGCACCGGGTGTATCGGGAGATCTCCCGCTCTTCAGAACGGAGATTTCCTGCCGGATGATCTCCACGTTGTAGCGACGGTGAACTTCACCGGCGCCCCCGCATCGCCCGACCCGGCGAGCGTATACAACGGCCCACAGCTGATCATTGTCAAGATCGACAACAGCACTTTTCCGAACGGTGATGCGTGGAAGTGTATTACTTGCGGCGTATCTGCGGAGGACCAGGCTGTACTTGTTGCGCCGCTCGACTATCCCCAAATTTTCAAGGACGGCAAACGCCTGCTTGCTGGACCGCAAATCATCGAGTGTTCGGCTGAGCTTGTTAGCGAAGCTTGCACTCCGGACCAAGTCCACGTCTACCCAATCCGATGGAACACGGCCGTGAATGGGTCAGGAATCGGCGGTACCATTCGCGAGTTGCGCATCCATCCCGGCAACGAGCATCTCGGCTTTAACTCTTTCACCGTCACGTCCGGGAAGGTCAGCCAGTTCGCATATATAGGAAGGCTGGCTTTCACCAAAGCACCGACAACTGGCGAGCCACTTGTGCCCCGTTATGATCTGGCCAATGTCAATCTGTTATTTAGCACAAACAATAAGCAGCCGGTCGAGATTGACCCGGAGGACAGCTCTCTGCTCCGGATCAACTATGATGCGATCACTGTTGGAGAGCTTCGCGGGTTCAGCGGTACCGGCAAAGAAGTCACATACATTGGGTATCCCGCCGAGTCGTCCAACATTGATGTCTTTGCTGCCGATCTCATCACTGGAAAGGTTCGGCGCTTGACTGCTCACCCAGAGTATACGGATCCCGTCGACGTATCTCCAGATGACCAATGGACCGTGGCTATGGACACCCGTGGTAGTGGACGCCAGATGTTCATGGCGGGTCTACGCGGCATTCCTCCATTGACAGACTTGGTCTCCGCGAGCGCGGCCTCATCAACGAGAAACAACCAGGGGCGTCGATTCTTCCAGCCGTGGCTCATCGATGGTCATGGTGACCGTGGTTCGTACTTTGGGCAACAACTCAATGCCGAGGGGAGTGGTATCCCCGGAAGTGGCGCAATCAATGATCCCGAATGGAACGGCCGCGCCGACCCGAAATGGTCCAATGATGGTACCCGTATTGTGTACTACCAGGCCCTGACCGTGTTTCCCGAGTGTGGAGGGGAGAACCCTCTGCCATGCTATCCATCAACGGCACCCGGAGGTCGTACCGAGCGCATGATGCTAGCTCATCTAACAAGCCGGCAGCCTCTCACACCGCCCTCTATCGAGTCTCTAGGTGACACCATTCCCTGGGCAACTCCATACGTGCCTGGAACTCACGCGCCGGAGAGGCCATTCCCGACAAACGGAAACTTCACCCTCAAGGGCAAGGTCAGAGGCTGGGCAAACGTAACCATCACCCCGAATAGTGGAGGTGGTCTGCCGGGAACTGTAGCCGTCGAGTATCACAACTACTCTGATGACGGCGCAAACGTGCTAGTAGGATCCGAGAAGGTCACTTCAGTGAACCCGAGTCCGACGGTGGAGGAGATTGACTGGTACTCGGACCTTGTCCAGACGGGGCCAAGCAATGGAACCAAGAAGACCAGCCCTGACGGCTTCCGGTTGACCATTGATATCCTGACGAACATCTTCCAAGCCAACGGTACGTTGACGACCACGATCGATGGCAAGGAATGGCTCCAGCCAGCAAACAGGACTTAACACCAGCAGCTAGGTCCGTGAATCCAAGAATCGTGGGAGGGGGCTTGGCGCAGCAGACGAGGGCAGAAGTTCCTACTTAGTTTCAAAGCTCAATGAGACACCACTTACCTCATCTGAAAGTGTGACAGTGACAGCAAGATCCTCCAAACTTTGGCGATGCAGATGCGAGGCGTATAGGTGATGAGCCCGGTCCCCCGAGACAAGCACGGCCGACGCATTCGGTCTCCTGCGTCAAGCGTACAGCAATGACAATAGATTTGCCTTGTAAGATGCCATCGGAGCTCGGTTGGGCTTTGGGTCCGAACACCAAACTTTTGCCCCTCATCAGCTTCGACAGCTGCCATGCCAGAATCCCGTGTTGAGATGAAACATCTTCAGACCGAAGATGCCTTGAGCTGGACAGGTGCATGCTACGGGTAGCGTTTGGAGATGAGTAGCCAGCCACTCGGCAGCAGGGGCGATCCGAATTCATTAAATCATGTGTCTATCTGATCGTCTAACGGACGTCGCTGATGAATTCCAGATATCGTACCCAGTTTCGGATCGGAGTTTTGGTGTAAGTTGGGCGCAACATCAAGGTGAGCACGGTGTGGTAGGTACCACAGGTACCTTACCTTAGGTAGGTACCTTAAGGTAGATAAGGTGCAATCTAATCGATACGGTCAGGATGCTTATCTTATCCGTCACGTTACCGCGAGACCCATCACGTGAATCGAGCTTTCCGGGTGCCCCTCGATGTGTCGAGGGAAGGAAGGATCGAACTTGTTCAGGGACAAATAATGGAAGGAAAGCGGCGGCCAAGCAGTCGCGCACCTCGCGCAGGAACGGTAGCAATTCAAGATTTTGTCGACGACAACCACACACGAGACACACGAGATTACTCGCATCGGAATAAACAGATTTGCTACCATGAGCTCAATATCAATTGGACGATAATTCCCCACCTTCATCATCGCTCGAGTCCAGTCTACCTTGTAATTCAAGGGAAACTGGTCGACCATCATTTGCTTTTGTGCTTCCCGACTTGACAGCGCCGCCATAATTTTTTCTCGCAACAAAGCCGCCTTATTTTGCGCGAGAGATAATGGCAAAGAAGAAGGGCAAGCAGACAACAGTAGAAGATGTTGGCGACGGCGTGTCTAGTGAGAGCGCATCGCAATCCTCTTCCAATGGCTCATCCAAGGACTCAGGCTCCAGGCGATCGGCCAACGGGGCGCCCGATACTGCTCCTGCGCTCATAATATGTCGCAACAAGTCTGTTTCCCCTTTTGCCATCTTCCCTAGTCTTGCATTTGCGACAGAGAACATGAGCGACCAGCGCAGTGTGCGCTGCGCTCCCATGAATGTTGATACTCTACTATGGATCACAGCTCGCTGACACATTGCGCGACAGGCATTGGCGCTTCATTTCTTCCTTCCACGGCCCATGGCTACAGATGCCCATTGAGATCCTCGAAACAATTGCGAACATCAACTACAATACCCCGGTACCCCGTCCGATCGACCCCGCCGTCTTCTTTGACCTTCTCAAGATTCGCAGATTAGTCGATGAAGCAACTAACTTGGCTGTCCGCGCTGCTAGCGACATCGCAACACCAACCTTGACGAACGTACATGGCGGGCTTAACGGACACATGTCGTCGTTGGGCTTCGGCGTGGGGAATGGTCACGGTACGAAACTGAGCAAAGAGCGGAAATTTCGCATGAGAGAGCAGGCAAGCCAGAAGCTCGCCCGCGCATATCGTCTGGACGAAATCGCTTGCAGTGTCGCTACCATGCAAGGTGCTTCGACTCTCGAGGAAATTGGCTCCCTAGTGTTGCAACGCAGCAGAGATGATCCCGATGCGAAATACGTTCACTTCTTCCACGAGAAGATACCCTCGCGACAGCTGGCCGAGTGTACTAGTCTAGCGCCTTTGGACAACATCATATCAGCGCATCCGACCGAAGCCGAGGCTCTACGAACTAGAGCGACTGTTCGGATCTTCAAGGATGACTACCTAGGGGCGGCTTCGGACTTGAGCCTTGCGCTGCAAGTGCACCGCTATCACCAGCCACCACATGGAGCACCGCTTTCCCGAGAAGTCGAGTTGACAACAGGATCCAGAAGAAGTCCCGATATCATCCTCACCGAGGACCAGCAACCTAGTAGCTTGGAAACACAGCTGCTGTTCCAAAGAGCTGGAGCGTACTTGACTCTTGCTTGCCAGCATGTAGCCGCTAGTCTGCCTGACACTCCTGCGAACGGAGAGACTGGTCAGGCGAGTGGAGCGAATGGATCTATCAACTCAGGCAAAACTGATGGGCAGAGCCCCGAAACCACGGCGCTGGACAAGGAGGCAGCGCACATTCGGCTGGAGAAACGGAAAGTGGTGAAGACATACGCTAAGAAAGCACTCCGGGACTACATGGCCTATCTGTCAAACTTCCACTACACGCCGGATCAACCGCTGAAGGTCGCCCGGGATTTTACTGAAAAAGTAAATCTCGCGGCGCAGGGTTACCGTCATCCTCGTGTTCCGGACTCGGGTAGCATCCCTTCCTACAAGGCGTTTGCCTTGTCCGAGCTATTTGCTGCCGTTCCACCTGCAGACATTCCGCCGTACCCTTCCCAGGACTTGGTCCGCTCATCAGGGCCCGTACAGCCGAATAACTATGAGACTATTACCTATCATCCACTTCTGACCGAGGCCCTCCATTCTCTACTGCTCTGCCATTGCTTGGTACAGACCTCTACCAAGGAGCTTCTACGCCACGCACACATGGTCGCCCGTCTCGCTCGACTTGCTGACGGCTACCCGCTCTTCCAGGCTAGTAGGTCCCCAGCGAGGGCAGACTGGATTGAGGTGTTGCGCCGGGCAGAGAATTGGATCCAAATGAGTGCTTCTTGGGAACTTTTGTGTGCTCCAGCGCCGCTCCCGGTCCTTGATGGACCAGTTGGCGTGCAGCAGGACAGTTCCCATTCATCTCATAAAGCCGCTGCCCTCGCAGCCGCTGCCATAACGAGGGACGCCAGCACGTTGCCAGACATTGGCGAGACTGAGGAGCAGCGGAAGGAGAGAGTTCGACAGCAGGCCATCATGGACGCGCTTGATGACGATAGAGTTGTTGACGAAGTTACCCTTCGTGCAGCCATCACCGCTCGTCAGAAGCGCTCAGAGGAGGATCACGAGTACCTCATGAGCTTGAAGAATAGCTCGAATGGAAGGTCCGAGACTAATGAACTCTCTCCTGCGCTACGTCGTTGGAGTGTTGACGATGGACGGGAGTATCCTATACTCACTGAGCGTGCAGCAGCCATTGCGAAATGGATCATCGAGGCGCCGCCGGTCAGCCTCGGGACTGCGAAACGCAAGAAGAAGACCGCCTCGAAGAAGGGCAAGGAGGCGGTCAATGAAGAGGCTGGTGTCAATGGCTTGGCCAACCTAGCGATCAATGAGACCAGTCGGACGATTGATACTGCCGCTTAGGATCATGGTTTCTTGCATGATGGACGACTTGGATGGCTTTGGACCAAGCGAATTAGGATAGATTCACTGTATCCCGTATCAACAGCAAGTTGTCCTCAGCGACATTCAGCATCAAAGTGCGATCAAGTATCATGGTTTACTCCGATATGTCAAATGACCCATGTGTTAGCGTATTGCCCGGGAGGCACAGTCAGGGGCCATGTGGGCATACATGGCTCGTAGGTCCATCTTCTTGCCTCGTTGCTACCACTGTCATTGCCGGTTATCTTCACTTTCTTTCTCACAGCATGTTTCCAAGCCAATATCATCGGCTCCCCTTTTCAAGATAATCTGGAACTCAGATACTGAGGAGGCTGACATTGAAGTCAGAGTCTTGGTAGGATATGGTGATACGGCGATACCAGCTTCAGGCATTCATGCAGATGTCAAATCGCGGATACGATCTCGAGGCTGAGGTATGTCTGGACCCCTCACTGTATGCAGAAGATACAGAGCTCCAAGCGAAGCTATCAAGACGGCAATTCGCTGCGTACTAGACACGCATAGCGTATGTGCTTCGACTAGACGCTCCTCCATTACGAAGTATGACTCTCAGAAAAGCATCAAGTCGTGATGGAATCTAGCGCGTCTTCGGACCCAGAGGTATCGAACGTATCCTTTGCTGTTTGTCTAGTTTATGTATAGGTAGGCTTGGAGGCTTAAGCGTGGTGATTATATTGTCTGGAAAGTTGTCGGGTCCATCGTGAGTCGGGACGTACTTTCAAAGGGAGAGACTCGTTGTCGTTTGGATTTTTGCATGAGAATTTGGAATAGGGGGTCCGTTGACGAATGACCGAGGGGGCTTTCGTAGAAGTGTCTAGTAACATTGACCTGCTTAAGTTTAGTAAGATGTTTTGAAAGACGGTAGGAAAGCAGATTATTCCAAGCAGAAAGGAGACAAGAACCAGCTGCGCTGTGGCATAGCTCAAGCGCTGAGAACAAGAACGACGCGAGTCCAGTTCTCTCAAACTGGTCACGCGAGCATTCGCAAGCCATAGTAGCTCAGCTTCTTCCCAAATGACTACATGAAAAAAGGAAGAAGCCCTGATCGAGCCAGCCATACCCTCCCTCCCGTCATGCGACCAGAGTTGGTGTGCAACCGGTGCCGAAGTCCGAGAACGATGCTAGGGTCCGGCCTACGAGGTAGGTTTCCAGAGGCACGTAGGGTCAGTAAGGTAGCCTTGGGTTCAGACCGCCGTCCCGTCCTCTCGGTAAGCTAATGGAATCACATAACACGACGATCGAGAGTCATCTCAGCTACTCCTGGCCAAACACTTCCTGCTCTCGGCATCCTATCACACTTTCATCTCCGCATCTGTCTGGTACGAACGGCAACCATGCCACAGACACGCAGCATGCGTCAGCTTCACTAGTCTCTATTGCGAGAAACGCGTAGGAATATAGGACTAGATTTCGGACTCGTCGACGAAAAGAGGCTTCACTGACACATCCCTCTTGTCGGGTTGTCACCTCCTTCTCGACAAACTACCTATTCGTACATATCCTAGTCCAGCCTAGACTAGACAACCCCCAAGCAGTCCTCTCAGGTGGTACCCGCAGTACCCTGGCGAGAACGGCCGCCCGCGGCAACGCCTTCGGTGCTTAGCGTGGGCGTGCGCGCATCCAACGCGCCAACAAGATCCTTTCAAAATGCTGTCGTGGACTTTGAGATCCTAGTGTAGGAGCAAGAGGCGGCGGCGCGGCGTCGTCGCTGCCCCCCTTCCCATCCCATCTGGGGCTGTCTGGGGAATGTTTATTTCTTCCATCAATCATGTTCGCGGGGAGAGCGGGTCCCCCGCCCCCTTAGGCCTCGTTTGACGGGTTGGAATAGTTCATGGCTTACTCTTAGCTGAAATATCCCAAGGTGTGGTTTGGGGACTTCGGATTTTCCAGTGGTTCGATTTTTATTCCTCTACTTTTGCGCCCTCTTTGACTCCGGATTGCGGCACGGTGTTTTCTGGGGTCCGGGGGAGATGAAGCGGAGAGAGACCTGGAGTCACGATGGCAGTTGGTGCTAGTGCCAAGATGGGGATGGGTTGATTTCTTGAACAATTTCCTGGAGTATCCGAATCTGTGCCGATGGGATGGAGGGTTTCTCCCAACGATCAAGAGATGTCATGGGTGCTCACTGCTTCATAGCACAGGTGATCTTGGCCTTGCATTACTCGCCACGTTTCTTGGGTCCCAGGCTCTTGGGACTGAGCTAGCGGTAGGTTGCCGTTGTCGTGTTTGGACCGAAAGTCTGAGTCCACGAGAAGCTGTCATCAGCAGCTAAAGCGCAGAACATGGCCGAGGGAGTTGAGATACTCGGCTCAACTTTGATGTTTTCTTGGCGGCGCCGGGTGGCTTGCAGTGCCAACGCGGGAATCGCGGAATGGCCAGGCTTGGCTGTCTGATGGTTTCTTAAATAATCGCCGAAGGAGGGCAGCATTCTACGGAAGTGTGCTGCTATTCTTCTTGGCTTACGCTGGCTGAAGCTTGTGTTGTCTCCTTTTGAGCCTCTTAACTTTCGCCTCTACGTAGGTATCTTGAGATGCCTTGAATGGCAGTGACTAATCTCAGGGATAGAGTTCTGGTCACTGCTATGGCGAGTCAAGGAAACAGGGAAACGGCGCGGGAGCAGCCCTCATGTCATTTACGCTGGAGATTAAGCGGAACGACTCCGGCGTCTCATGCGCGGAAGGCTGCAAGCCTGGGCCTATTTTCTTTTTGCCTCCTGCGCGTGTAGGGAACGGCTGCAGAAAGAAATGGGTCCCTCTCTCAAGATAAAGTCTACCTTCCAAGGGCCGGGATATGGTGACAACAGACTTTAGCGTAACAGAACACATTGCTCTTCACATGCGAACCTCTCATAGGCAGAATTACAGGAGGAAGCTCGAACGCACTTGACATGGGGGCGGTAATTTGCGGCGCGGTCGCCCGCGCGCGCAAGATTCAAGAGCCGACCGGATTCAGTTCAGCATTGCATGCGCCAGTTGAGTTATCTCATCGGTGATATCTCGTTATGGACGGTAGTTCTCAATATGAGATATACGCTACCGAGAGACATGTTGAAAACGACGGAGAGACGCAGTCTGAGAGATACACAGAGCCGGCCCCACGGATAGGCGTGTCCAGATACGGGACTCGGCAATCCGACAACAGACGTTGACAGCCATGCGCAGCGCCAAGGGCCATCATCGGCAACAAAATCCACTTGCCTACGCAGTAGACATTCGAAGCGAGAAGCGCACGCGTCAAGGACGTGCGATAATGCGGGCTTAGCTGTCAGTCAGTCGCATAAGTCACTGTCCTCCTTCTCGAACTCGAAAGCAGCTCCGCCTGCAAACTGCACAAACAAGTCTCACGGCCCACGGGGGAAACGGGGAACGTGTGGACTCGTTCGAGTATAGTCGAGAAGAAGAAGGGAAACAAGCGTTTGCCCAGACCAGCCTCCACGCGGTGGTTGAAATTGTGTCCTGAGGGAACTGAGGGAGGGCGTATCCGTACGTGAAGCCGATTCCCCAGGCGAAATTACCATTGGTGGATTATCAGAAGTTGGGGGTTTCTCCGCAGGTTCAGACGCCCCCCCTTCTCCATGAGCTAGCCGGCTGGCTAGCTTTCTCATTTGGCCCTTTCGCGGAGACAAGAGTCGAGCAAGGATTGTTGAAAAGGTTGGGGGTCTCTGGGGAAGAGAGGCGGACACGGCGGGCCACACGCGGCGCGGCGCCAAGAGATTCGTTCTGTCGCCGCATTCCTTGGGTTGTCTTGTCTTTGGACGACATAGTTGATGAGAGAGGGAATTAACACAGAGAGGCCTTGGAAAGCAACGGAAGAGAGTGTTTGGAGATATCACATTTGACAATGTCTTCGGCCCTTTACCTGGCGGTTATGACAGACTCAAGCATGGGAACTTGATCTACATGTACCTAAGGATAATCATATGCAACAAGACAGAAACCCGGCTCTAGTTTAGGTATCTCTCAGCATTCGGTGTGCAGAAAACCAAACCCATCCAACCATCCAACCATGCCATCCAAACTCCCCCATCTCATTCTCCACTCCCCCGGAACCAGCGCTAGGCCTGGGGCCCTCGACAATTATGGGGAAAGATGCCGGGTGCCAGCCCGAATCCCTCCTCCTTTCTCGGTTGGTTGCTCTTCTTTCTCGCCATCTAATTCGAGTGTAGCGGCAGCCAGCCGTCTTCGTTCGAAGCCCAGCATCTTTTGGGCGGATAGTCAGACCGGGGAATGAGGGGGACCGGGGGTGTGAGATGAGGGGATTTGGGGGAAAGGATTGGGGGAAATCTAAACTCTTGCGGGGATCCCTATCTGAACGGCTTAGGTTACTTTTGTGAGAGAAAGAGACCGGGTATAGCGTGGTATGGTGTGCGCCTTTGAGATAAAGGTTTTAAAGACAACCTCCCATCTCCCCTTCTTCCTGAATCGAACGACTCTCCTCCTCTTCCCTCCTCGGCTCTTCACCTCTCTGCCGGAGTTGCTTCAATCAGTTTCTCTTCTCTGGGTCGATAACACCCTCCTCTTACCACACAGGGCGTCGTTATCTTTCTCTAGCAACTTCACCAACAACAGAGTCCGCCAAGATGGGTCTTCCGTCCGGCAAAAGAGTGTACAACTGGTACATCTCCCTGATGGCGGCCATGTGCATGGTCCTCTACGGGTACGATGCCTCCGTCTTCAACTCCCTTCAGGGCTCGAAGAACTGGCTCGCCTGGGTCGACGTCGACCTCAAGAAGGACACTCAGCTCATCGGCCTCGTAAACACCGCCTACACCATCGGCGCCATCGTTGCCGGTTTCTTCATCGGTGGTCCCACTGTAAGCGCACCCTCTCATGTCATCGAATGTGGTATCAACTAGAGCCAGAACTAACACAACCTCTCAACACAGGCCGACTACCTCGGACGTCGCTGGGGCATGGCCATCGGCTGCTTCGTTACCATCATCGCGACCCTCATGCAGACCTTCACCCCCCACCACAAGCTTGGCGTCTTCATCGCCGGCCGTGTCGTGATCGGTATCGGTCAGGGTATGGCTCTCACCGCCGGTCCCGTCTACATCGGCGAGGTCGCCCCTTCTGAGATTCGTGGCCACATCATGGCCTGCTGGCAAATGTTCTACTCTGTCGGTTCCTTCATCGCCTACTGGATCAACGTATGTTCCTCCACCCTCATTTTCCCGCACAGAGAAAACCCTCTAACACATCTTACAGTACGCCTGCTCCAAGCGCCGCGAACAGCTCGGCGAATGGGACTGGAAGATGGTTGTCATCTTCCAGATGCTCGTCCCCATCCTCATCATCATCGCCCTCCCCTTCCAACCCGAGTCCCCGCGCTGGCACATCCAAAAGAACGGCAACGTCGAGGCCGCCCGCGCCGCCCTCATGCGCATCCGCGACACCGAGGAAGAGGTCGAGCAGGAGCTCCTCCAGATCCGCGAAGCCATCGAGTACGAAAAGGAGGCCATCAGCAGCTCCTACACCGCCCTCTTCAAGGACCCCTCCATCCGCAAGCGCCTCTACCTCGCCTTCGCTCTCAATGTCGGACAGCAGCTCACCGGACAGGGTACCCTCAACTCCTACTCCACTTCGATTTACAAGAAGGTCTGGCCGTCTACCGATACGATTAACCTCATCAACGCGCTCAACGCCACCATGGGTATCTTCTTCACGCTTAACGCCATGTGGACGGCTGATCGCTTCGGTCGTCGGTGGTTGTTCCTCGTCGGTGCGGCTGGTATGGCTGTGTGCATGCTCATCGTCCCCATTGTCGGCATGAAGACTCCCACGGCGGCAGACGGAACAAAGAGCGAGCCCGTCGGTATCTCCATTGTGTTTTTGCTGTTCCTCTGTAAGTTCTTCTCTCAACACCCTCCCTCCTCAAGTACACTCAACTAACATCTCCAAAGTCATCTTCTTCTACAAGCCAACATGGGGCGCAACAACCTGGATGTGGACCGCCGAAATCTTCTCCGTCAACGTCCGCGCCCAGGCCGTCGGCATGTGCTCTCAGATGCAAAACGTCGCAAACACAATCTTCCAGCAATTCTTCCCCACCTTCCTCGCCAACGAGGGGCTCAACTGCCTCTTCTTCTTCATGGCCATGAACATCGTCCTCGGCATCTTTGTCTACTTCCTCATCCCCGAGACCAAGCAGATCCCGCTCGAGGAGATGGACCAGCTGTTCGGCGGCGCCAACCACACCGAGAAGGGCGCGCAGATGTTGGGCGTCGGACCCGAGGAGGGACACCACGGCCACTCTGCGATTGATAACAAGGACGGTGCTGAGATTCAGCAGTCTGAGAGGAAGGAGGCTGTTTAAGAGATGAGAATATGTCGGTAATTGGAGATGGGCAGAGGAGTAATGAGTAATGCGGATTGATGTATTATTATCAGAGAACTGAGGATCAGCCTGAAAGAGGCATAGGTCCCGTCGCATTATACCCCAGATTGCGAAATTAAAGTTGTCATGATTGAATCATCTTTGGTTTGGCACTTTATGAAATGACTTGGTTAAGGACTTGTCAGTCAATACAGGTCGGAATGAGACTGCAGTGCAAATGAAACGAAAAAAACCCTCCCTATCTCTGTCTTCATCATCTCGGCACAAGTACATGTATCGAGCTAGAGATACCTACATAAACGCCCTCTACAATGGCACCGCATCTTGCTCTTCTAACATCTTTCGTCATCAGCACACTGTCGATGTGAAGATGAAATGTTACCGCTGCGGGCCACAGTACCCTCCATCTACGTCCTCTTTCTTTGAACATTAAAATCCTACTAACCGTCCGGCCCAGCTTTACTACTCCAAACGTGCTCGTATCAGTGTGACCTTATCAGCTCGCTCGTATCTGAGCACGAATACGAACAGTACTATCACTATACCACATGATAGTGAACATCTCTTTAACCTTAGTTCTATTTTATTAAAAAAGTAAATAAGCGTAGCTGCACTGTGCCGGGTGAAGGCTAACGGACGTATAAATCATACAGTAAGTAAGAATGGATTCATTGGCAAGACCTTCAATTTATATAGACCTCTTCAAGCTCTTAGTCAACTCCTAGCAAATTTTAGACTTCTCCTTTATTGAGTATCACTAGGCGGTAAGATTGCATTGTCTAGTCAAGCTATCATCTACCAAAGACTGCTTACCATGGTCGGTCTTTTTGACGTCTCCCCCATGTACTTGCCCTCCATTCCGCATCTTTGGGGGTCCATGCCGAACGAACCGTGGTGTCTCATGGCATCCACAAACGCAACGATTCAAGAAAAGGAACAGATGATGGTTTATATCTTTAGCTTCTTCATCCCTAGCTCTCTCAACCCCCCTCCGTCTGTAATGCTAGATCTGCACATTTGTTCCTCAGAAGTGCAATCACCATTGTTGTCTTCCTTCCGTTACTATCCCAAAGCCTTTGTGAAGTTGGACCTAAATATCAGAAAGCAAGTAGAGGAATCAAGACAGAGCTTACGCTAAGAAAAGAGGGGGCTAGACGAGAGAGAAAGACAGAGCTTGTACCATTGATGGCAGCGAATACTAGCCAAGGTGGCATTCCAACACGGCTTTCATGGACCTTAGGCAATTAATTGCGCGTCACAGGGGTACACAAATTCAGGTATGTTTGACACAGAACCTTGTTGTAGAGAAGACTCTGATGATGGAGTGCCATCTCTATAATCTAAGAATACAAATGTGCTGCTCCAATCCAGGTATCCATCTCGTTTCCAGAATTCAACGAGCATTGCGCAATGACTTTGTTCATGTGGCTCACATCGGTGGGCCTTGCCCCGGTGGACCAGGCATCATCTGCCCGCCCCCATCGCCGACCCATCTGTATTGCATCATCGGTTGCCCTTGAAGCTGCTGCTGCATCATGCTTTGCATCGACACCTGCTGTTGCCCCATGAGGGCCTGAGGATGGGGATGAGGCGGGTAGGATGGATGTTGGGCATGCTGAGGGTGTTGAGGGTGTTGACCAAGCGGCGGCGAGGGACCATGGGGTATAGGTGAAGACTGTTGGTGCGGGTGGTAGAGTGGTTGTTGTTGTGGTTGATGTTGTTGTTGTTGCTGCTGCGGTTGATGAGGCGATTGCTGATGCTGCTGCTGCATTTGTTGCTGGTGTTGTTGAGGCAGCTGTCCTTGCTCTCTCATCTGCCGACGTACTTGAAGCCAGGTAAACAACTCTGATGACAATCCTTCAAATGTAGTCTTGAGCTGTAGCGCAATGTCCCATCGCTGAGAGTATCTTGCAAGTGTTTCCACAACCTGCTGCAAGCATCGCATGCTTCTGTCCAAACTATCCTCGCCACCAGCCGGGCGATGCGGTAGAGGTGGCGGAGGTGCGGTGCCTGGACGAGTGATAGGCGGAATGATTCTTTGCTCCGATATAAGAAGCTCACGCTTGTCGTTGAAGACGACGAAGAACTGTGTTGCCACGAAAAAGACCTTGAGAGCGTCCAGGGAGGAGTAGAATGCCGTGTTGACGGAGCCATGGACGACACTGTGAATTGTGTTCATGTAAGCAATGGCATGTTCGAAAATGAGTTTGCGGGTGTAGTCAGTCAGGTGTGGCTGGCGATCGCTAGGCGCAAGGCAGTGGATGTAACTGTATCTCAGCTCGAGCTCGAAGAACTCGCGGATGCCCGAGGGGAGGTTATCAGGCAGTGACTCGTGCCACTCTCTCATTTCCAGGCACATCTGCCAAATGAAGGAGGCAGCATCTGAAAGTGGCGCTGCGTCTCCCTGGAACAGTGTCTGATACCATTCGGACTGGAGTCGACGAAGCTGGAACAAGACTAAAGCCGAGTCTGCTGATTGAGGGCCAGTGATCGGCCCAGAAGTCAAGCCAGAGTTGCTGGGATACTCGACATTGATGGAATCATCTGTGAATGAGAAGGATCGGGCGCGAACCATACTGATCATCCTATCCTTGGTGTCAGCGAGTTGAATCTGGCATGCCATCTAGGCTCAACGAGCTTACCGGTCAAGTGCATATACACAGTAAAACATTTTCCTCCGAAGGTCGAGAGCAGCCTTATCGGGAACCTGGAGCTGTGGCGGGTCTTGATGGAATCCCAAGTCAACCACAGCACGACTCGCGAATCCTATCAGATACCAGCTGTCGAAATGGCCAGGGTCGAGCATTGAGTATTGCGTGAAGAGGATGAGCGACTGAATCTGGCTTGGATATCCAGGCATCAGTGCCTTGTCAGCAAAAGGCAAGGCGCGAGCCACAAAGTCTAGACCGCGGCGAGAGAAGTCATCGTTTTTGTCCCTGCTCTGGGCCGCGTACCCAATAGCGAGAACCATGTACAGTAGCCAAAAGTCGGCATCCTTGAGCCTGTCCTTGACTCTTTCGTCTTGCTGATAGACATCGTCCAAGACGGTGAGTAAGTGAGTCTCCGAGAAGGACGGGAACAGTGAGTAGACATTGGCCATGTAATACTGAACAGTGGCGAAGGCCTCTGCTCTGGTTGGGAAACTGTCCTCCGTCGGATCCGGTACCTCGTCGTTAGTCGCGGCAGCCAGCACCAGGCGGGCGAACGTCATGCCGCTCACGGACGGTTCAAAATCGCGAGTTGTTGCGTTGACGGATCTGGCAAACGTCAGCACGCACTTCAAAGTATGGGGCCAAGAGATGGACGTACAAGAAGCCAAAGTCAGACACGAGTGCGTTAACATCCGAGTCCTCCCGCTTACGGGCGGCTTTCCGGTGAATTGCAGCTCGAATATTGGCCAGAGAGTCTTTGCGGTCAGCAGGAGCCGCCGTCGCTTCATCGACATCGTGGAGATTAACCGATGCCTTGCGCGATCTCGCAAATGCCAACCGCTTCTCTAGCTTTTCAACTCTAAGCTCCAGGGCTGCTACATAACTGAGTCTCTGTTAACATCACGCATGCCGAGATCTTATGATGGGCGGACCAACCTTCTCTCCTTGCCTCTGGCGAACTGGTCATTGGCTGAGGAGCACTCATTTTCGCGGCCTGCCTTCTCACAGGCAGTACAGGCTGGAAGCTTGCCATCACACTAGACAAAGTCAAGTACGCATCAGCAAGAGCCCGTTAGATCCATGAGGCTGGGCAGCGGGGGGAAGGATAGCTACCTTGACTTTTGCAGCTCGACCTGTGGGGCACGATTAGCCTCGCATGAACACAAGCAGTCAGCCGCAACCATGACAACTCACATCGCGAGCAGGCCGATACAGGCCGCGATACCCGCAGCAGGGGGTTATCTGAGAAACTAGATCGCGGCATTGGGTGCGATTGGGGATGCGACGGGAAAACGAGGTGCCGTGCCTCGAGGCCGCGCTATCTTGAAGCTTTGAGATCGATGATGAATCGCAAGGGATCCACGACAGAGGATAGAGCCAGGCGATTGGGTTGATGAAATAGAGGCTTGTAGTTTAGGGGATCGTCTATTCTCTGAAAAGACGTGCGATCCGTAAATCGCGTAAAACGGGAGGAACCAAGTACGAATGATGTGGTGAACGTTCCGTCGAAAGTGAAGCGAAGCTCAGGCTGAGATCACGTCAAGTTGACTGTAAAGCTGGGGCGTCGTTGACGGGGGCGCTGGAGTGTGTCCGGGATCCGGATTACGCTGCAGGGACTGGTGCACGTAAGAGAACAGATCGTCCTAAGCGCGGTATCGCGTGTAGTAGTTGGCGCGTCGGCTGTCGGAAAGTTGAATGTCGAGCCCTGGGCTGGTTGCGAGGGTTCAAAATAGTCGCAGCGATGATGCGTACGATCAAAAGGCGGCTCGAGGTGTGCGGCTGTCGGAAGATCAAAACACGAGAGATGCTGATCTGTGGTTCAGAAGTGCAACAGAACCGAGAGCGCAGCGAAGCCACAAGTATCCGTAGAGAGTCAGTACGGATATTCGTAGAGAGAACAAGGTCCGGGGCAAGTGTCCGAGACGAGACGGTGCGCGAGTCGTTCACGGCTTCCCCCTTGCTGTTGCACTACCGCAGTATCCGTGGACCGTTTGGGTGCCTGTCGATGCTGCGTGCTTGCGTGCTTGCGTCGTGCTTGCGCTGGAGGACGAGGCAAGGGCTGTAAGGCAAGGCAGGCAGGGAAGGCCAAAGACTACGCAAGGCCAGGGCAGACGAGGCAGGACGAGGCCAGGGCAAAGGAAAGGTCGGCCTGGACTGGACTGGACGGTTTGGGGGGTTCGTATTGCGCGGGGATCGTTGGTTGTAGCTTGTAACTTTGGTGCTGCCACCAGGCGCATCCAACGGCGGCGTAATCTGTGGGAGCGAGACTCTGAGACTCCGAGTCTCTGTCTATGCTGGAGATCGGCGGCACAGTCGTTGACACGGCCTTTCCCCTCTCTTGTGCGACCGACGCCGACTGAAGGGTCGATGTTTACCCCGCCTGGGCTCCGTTTCTCTTAACCTGACGAAAGCTGTGGGAGGCGGGCAAGGCGGGCCACGGAATGGGCACTGGAAGTACAGAGTACAAGCCACCCCTGAACCCTGGCTGCCCTTTTTTTTTTTTTTTGCCTTGCCAGATAAAGCCCGTCCCGTTCCCCTTCTCTTTCCCCTGGGCGGCCACTGACAGTTGTTCGTTGATGGATATTGGGCTGAGAAAGCTTCCAGGGTTCTCTGCAGCTTTATTTCTTGGACGGGGGACAGGCCGTCGTCGGGGCCCCCGATCTCGACGAGGATTGACGACACAACGTGCCAACGATGCAATTTGGAACCGGCAGATGCAATATTCTGGAACAAAAATAGAAGGCGAACCGCGAATCCGACGATCCGCGAACGAGAGGAGAAGCTCAAGACCGCCAGGGGCCAAGGGGTGACAGCCTGGGGGCCGGCAGACCGAGAGTGCGGCCGCCGTAGGTAGTGATAAGGTTCTGCTTGGACCCGTCTCACATTCAAGACCGTAGACGTCGTCGACTTATTCGCTAGCGCCAGCCAGCCTCGAAGGCTCGACCTTGACCCTGAGCGCCTGTTCATATGTAGGTGGAAGCCTGCTTCGGGTCTTCCAGGCCGAATACCTATTCGTATGTATCCGATGCATTTCGAGCTGTGATAGGTGACTACAGACGGTAGAGGCGAAGCTAGAGGCGTTTTTTGATGGCACGACGATCTTGCCGGCCCCACGCTCCTTCCATCACTAGATAGATGAACTGCCGAGCGCATTGCACGGCATTTCCAGAATCAATGTTATCTTGAAAGCTCAGCTCGTCATTCTTCGGCCGCGCCGTACAATCCTTGTATGTGTTTAATCGATCGAAGCGACGAGGCCAGCCGCACAGGAGAAACAAGATGAGAGCCAAGACGATGCTTACAGCGAGCACCATGCGTTGCGGTCGTGGATTGCGTTTTGGCTTGCCGCGGTCTGCCAAGCACACAAGGTGCGCATCGCCGAATCGGGCATAGCGGGCAATGATACTGGCAATTCGGGACGAAAAAGACGGAGACGTGGATCTTGCGACGCGTTAAGGTGATGATTATGGAAGCTCAAGAAGAACAGCTCTGTTTGGCTGCTGGTACACCGTACGTATGCCCATCAGTTGAGGTGGGCTCGTCGAGAGAAAGCACCTCGAATCTTGGAGATCGTCACTTGAGATAGGCAGAAGAAGGGCAGTTGTTGACTCAGAAGAAGCCGCCAACGCCCTCTAGTCTTTGCAATGGGCGTGTCCAGACCGAAATGCCACGCCAGACTGACAGGTCCTGTAGAATGACGGTCAAGACAGTTGTATTGCTGCAGGTCCGGACTGAGACAAAAACCACTTGAGCGGCGCCAATAGATGTGCATAATGGCGCAAGCCATGGTGCGTATCCCCCTCGCAAATGGGAGCGAGAGACCAGAAAAGTGCCGTACCGTGCTCCTGATGCTGGTGCTGGTGTCATGGTGCTCGTGGGTGCTTGGATTTCCCCCACTTGCTGGAGGGGTCCATGAAAAATGTCATCTCATGCAGGGCACGCCGTTGTTTCCGTCCCACAAGGCGATATTGTTTTGGACGACTGATGTTGACTTTTTTTTCCTGAAAATTTCTGTCATATTTTCCTTCTCTTTCTCTTCCCTGCGAACCTTGTCCTCCGGGTCGTCGATCTTGTGAGAAATACTGCGAGGTAAGTAGCGCTTGAGGAAGGCCCCTGAAGTGTGTCTCTTGAAGAGGTAGCATCGTTCAATCAATGACACGATGAGGCCAGGAGCTGGATCCGTGGAAGGAGGTAGGTAGGTAGGTACCCGGTAGCGTTGCGATACCTGCTGCGTACGGTACCTAGTGTAAGTACACTAAAGCGACCAAGTCAGGTCGAATCCTCAGTGCTTGACAGAGAATTTAGGAATCGACGAGCCTGGATACCAGGTCAGAAATGGCAAGGGCAGCTTGTGCTAGTGCAGCCGAATCAAGGGTTCAGTCCAGAAATGGCTCGTCGAGCGTCGGGAATCCTTCGAAATGAGGATTAGGGCGGGGTAGAAGGGACAGAGCCGCGAATGCATGCAGCGGCGTTGGGCGGCGGCCGCGGACGAAGAGACGGTGTGACGAAGGATATTTCGTGCTCTGTATCCGTAGTCTGCCTCTATCCTATTCTGCCCTGTACTCCGTACTCTGTAGGGTTCTGGAAGATCGGAGTACGGATAGATGAAGATCATGGGAGGCTGGTGGTTGACGGCGGTTAGTCAGGTATCCGTCATGCCATTTGGGACATTTTCTCCTGGTGGACGTGCGGGCGCGTCTCTCATGGTGCATGGATGTGTTCATCGTATTTTCTGCACCAGTACTCCGTACCGTCGGCATCGATCACAACGGCGTCTTTCCCTGTTGATGGTGGTGGTGATGTGAGTCCGAAGCTGTGCTGCGTACCAAAGAATAGATATTGATGGTCGCCGCCTTGTAACGTGGACTGGGCGGCCTGGGGGGGAAGCAAGGGACGGGATGGCGAGGTAGAAATGCTACCGGGTGGGTGTTCCGTCAGACCGGAGGTGGTGGCAGTCGAGTCCGATGAGGAAGTTGAGATGGGAATGTGAGAAAAGGGTGAGTCGGGCATGACATGTCATTGGCGGGCACTGGGACACACACACGCCTGGGAATAGAAGGATCGGCTGCATGTCTCTCACTCGTTCTTGCACTTGTAGTCGTAACTTTTCACGCTTTGCGAATTGCAGCTTCCCAGTCACCCAGTGCAGCTTCCCAGTGCAGTAGGGTAGGCCAGCAACAGTGCTTTCCCTGTCACCTGTGCCCTCCTGCCGTGTCTCGACAGGAAAGCCCAGCCTCAATGGTGTTTGACTGTTTGGAGAGGTGGATCTCGCAAGTGGAGGCTGCGGCGAATCAGATGATCAGAGTTTTGGGGGAGATGATCATGGAAGCAGAAAGGAAGGAAAGAGCGGGGCAAGGCCGACCTCTTTCGAAGGGCAGGGGCGGGGCACACCGGGGTGCTCAGGACGCAGGAGGTGCTGGGTGCCAGGTGGGATGAGGCAGGCACGGCAGGCACACGGATCCAGAGACAGGTAGGTAGAAAGGATCGCCAGGAAGGACCGTCAAGAGTCAAGAGTCAAGCATTCAATGATCCAGAGACTTGGATGGCTGTGCTTTGACTTTTTGGCAGCCGGAAGGAGCTAAGGCCATGGGCAGAGGAAGGAGCGAAAGGTCCTCGCTCGACCTCCCCCGAGTAAGGTGGTGCAGGAAGGTGCGTTCTGCAAAAGTCAGCCACAACGACACTCCTCACCTCTCCCCTCGGATGAATTACGCACATGATAACCATCTTCACCGAATACACGTCCTTCGCACCTTGAATACGGATACAAACAAGTAAATGAAAAAGAAAAAAATACAAACCCGTCCAGGTTCCCAGCCGGGAATTGTCAGTCAATAGCCGCTCCCATGCAGGCCATTTCCGCATGTGCCGTGCTATTGCTGCCCGCCTTCATATCTTGCCCTCCTGCTCACCCACTCGGTTTGAGCCTGTTCAAACCTCGCGGACCCCAAACTCGTTCACCCACGGCTGGAAGCCAGGTAGGCCTGGCTTTCAGACGACGAGATATTTGGACCGTCTGCCGGATTTGTTGGCAATTGTATGGATCTGTGTATCCACGGCCATGGATGGTGCCGCCATGACTATCCTGTATGGATACTGTGCCTGTAAGGTATCTAACGGCCCCAATGAAGCAGGTAAACCCTTTGGGCTGTCCACTTGAATATCCAGTCAGTGCCATTTCGCACCAGCGATTATCTGGCTAGTATTCTTTAGTGTGTAGTACCTATCCACGGCCCACGGGACATTTTTGTCTGAAGTCAGTCAGTGTCCATACTCCGTATCCACGGAACGGACTATGGGATTATGGATCCCTTCATCCTGGATCCCGCCCACCTACCGCGCCCACCTCCATTGTGACTGTGACGAGTCCCGAGAGGCTTCATCCCGTTGTTCGGTGTTCCCTTCTCTGTCACCTGTATCCCCCTCCTGTCACTCATTCAAGTGTCGTGATGAGGCACGGGAATGGAGATGATGTTACTGTACAGGGTATCTCAAGAAAGGAACGGGAGTGTCAGGTCGTCCAGCCTTAACGAAGCTCTACTAAGGTCCCCACTGCAATGGTTCTGAAACGCCCCTACCGACACCTGGTACCCGCGAACCTTGACCGTCGCCCTGGCCGATTCCTCTGATTAGCGAATGAACAGCCGAGACCTTGCGAGGTCGTGCCTTCCACTCCTCGCATCTGGGCTGTCATCCAGCTCCCGCCTCAGCGCGTCTCCCACTCTGTACCTCGGCAGTACATCCCACTTCGCCTCATTATGCCCTAGTCTGCGCCTAGTCTTCATGTACCTTTTCCTCTCTTTCCAGGATCTCTCCTCTCCCCCCCCCCGCCCTTCCCTGCCCTGCTCTGCTGGACCACCGCCCATGCCCATTCAACATCGCCCACAGGTAAGGTACCGAGCACGACAACAGACTGAAGTACCTTTCTTGCTGTAGAGCGTTGAAAGTGACAACCTCCAACACGTACCTAAACGTACGGCATACGGAGAACTCCATACCTGAGGTACCCCCAGCCCAGCAAAAGGTGACCACCACGCCTTGCGGAATTGCGGGCGGACAATCAACTGGACGACACTCCAGGGCACTTTCTCTCCTCCCGGTCTCTCTGCCCTGTACTCTGCCCTGTACTCCGTACATTGTCACCTTTTTCGGCGTACCTAACAGCCAGCAGCAGCAGCAAGCAGCAACACCTTCAATTGTGGACCTTGTCGTCTCTTCACGCCCGCTGCCCGTGTCCGTCTCCTCTTGCACCTATCCGTCCATACCCAGCCCGACATACAAACATAGCCTACACAACCGCCGAGTCCACCATACACGCGACTGGCGAGACAAGAGGACCCTCTGTCTCTTCACGATACCCTCGACCTACTATCGAATCCCTCGTCAGCCGAATCATGAGACATTCTGCCCGCCCTTGCGCTCCACCGATCCCTTCGCCCACGTACGCCTCCGCTCCGTAAACGACACCCACTTCATCGTGAACAACTCTCAACGACGACTACATACTACCTTACCTTACCCGCCTTCGCCGGCTCCCTGCAAGCTTCCTCAGCGAGGCAAAGGCAAATCACCGTCTATACCATAAGGCGCCTTTGTGATCTTCTTGCTTAGACACACAAAGATCGACTGGGCGAATAGCCTCAGTCTCTATATCCCAGCCCATGGACATCTACCGTCATGGCCTGGGCAACATGATGCCACGAAACCCACCCTACCATCACCACCCGCCTCCCAACGCTCCTCCCCAACTCTACCCGGGCCCCTCCCGCGCTCCTCCTACCAGTCGCGAAGATCCAGAGAGTGACGGCTCCTCCAATCGCATTGCCCACACTCTGACGGCTTGCTGCCGCTGCCGCCAGGTACGTCGGAGCCTCTCCCCGTGAACCCGGTGCCTCCCGGCCTCTCGACTAGTGAATACGTGTATGGCGTTTCGTAGACCACGGCTGACTTGTTAAACTCTGTAGCGTAAAACAAGATGCGATCCTACTCTACCCCGTTGTCTGCCGTGCGAACGCGCCGGCTCGGTTTGCGAATACTACGATACGACCAAGGGAAAGAAGATCAATCGTAATTATGTCATTAAGCTGCAAGAAAAGGTGCGCGCCCTCGAGGCCGAGCTACGCCAGTACACCGACGACGATAGCGAGTTCTCTCATCTCGACGAGGACATCGTGCGGCCCGGTGGTTTGGTTCGCCTGAACGATACCGACGAGACTCCCCGCTACCTGGGTCCGAGTAGCGGCATCGCAATGACACGCTTGCTAGTCCAGGGCGCAAAGCTCTTTACCGACTCGAAGCGAATCTCAGAGTTGATTCCCGAAGTTCGAGCGCGGAGGATGACGCGCATGCAATCCATCGTCATGACGAGGGATCGAAAGAAGAGTTACCCCATGATCAGCGCTCACCCCGCCCAGAGCCTGCCGACTAGACCCATCGCCAATAAGCTCGTGGATGTCTTTTGCCAGCGATGTAAGTGAAACCCCCTCCTTGTTCTCGGCCTAACCCGCGACTGACTGCTAGTGAACAGCCCAAGTATTTTGGCCGACATTGCACGAGAAAATGTTCTTGGACGATCTGGAGGCAGTGTATGCCGGTGACCAAGACCCCTACAAGAACCTCATAGTCCGCATGGTGTTTGCCATTTCGCTGCAAAAGATGGATCCTCAGTATGCCGGTCTGGCCGACAGCTACTATTTGGCTGCCATGGAACACTTCGAGCAAGTGTCCCGGCCTAAGGACCTCAAGTCTCTACAGAGTTTGGCGCTCATCGGTCAATACTCCCTCTTGACCCCCACGAGAACCGCCGTATACTACATGGTTGGCATGGCCACGCGCGTTTGTCAGGCAGAAGGCTTGACTGATGAGAAGACCATTGGGGCCGGGAATCTCCTGGATCCCTTGACCTTGGACATGCGACGCCGTCTTGCCTACATCATCACTTCCATGGAAGCTGGCCTGGCACATAGCATGGGCCGGCCCAACGGATTCTCCAAGGCTGACGACCGAATGGATGTGGAGCCATTTGCGACTGTAGACGATGAGTACATCACGGCTGACGGCATTGGCCAGGGGCCTCCAAGCGAGAACAAGCTGGTGGCTTTGCATTTCTTCAAGATGCGCATGGAACAGGCCGAGATCAGGAGAGTGCTCTACGAGAAGAAGCGCGAAGAGCCCAGGGATGAGAGCCACCCCTGGTTCGGAAAGATGGAGAGAGACATTCAGAACTGGATTGATTCCTCACCTCAAAATCCGGCTTGGTGTAGGCCATGGTGCGTACTAGCCTGCTTCATTTCCGAGACTGACCTTTCTAACCAATTGCTCATAGGTTCACTGGACGATACCACCAGATGCGCATTTTCCTCTACCGTCCATCCCCGCAAGTACCGAAACCCTCTCCACGAGCTGCGGGCATCTGCTTCGAAGGGGCGTCATACATCATCAACTTGTCGAAGCAGCAGATGGAAAAGGCAGCAGTCGATATTACTTGGGTGTTCCTCCTCAACCTCTACATGTCTCTCAACACACTGCTCTGGACGGTCTCGTACCCCGAGATCCGGCAGGCCCATCCCCGTGACGAGGTGGAAGAGCTGAGTGACCAGACGTTGGACATCTTGGAACGATGCACTGAACGCTGGCCGGGAACTGCTCAGGCTGTGCAACTCTACTCCATCTTTGCCAAGGCATGCCTCCAGAGCTACGAGGCCAGGGATACCCCTATCCTACAAGCGTCAAGGACGTTCACGACGCCTCCTTCGCTCTTTGACGGCAACTCTCCTCAAGGCTCAGAGGTCTCGGCATCAACAGCGCCAGGTGGTGGGCCGACTTTCAAGGTTAACCCACCGCACAACCCACCACAGTTTGGCTTTGTTTTCGATGCTACCCCTGAGTCGATGAACACGTACCAATGGGATCCCAACTTCCCCCCTCACCCAACGTTCCGTTCCAACTCGATCTGGGGCAACTCATCTGGCGATGCTAACCCCAACATGAACCCGGGCGGTCGCCGCTTCTCTGCCTACCCTCCTGAGTCACCGCTTGAAGACTCTACACCGCCGGCGACGACCACACCCGGTTACAATTCATCTTCGTCACCCCCTAGCACCATTAACAACGCCATGCCCACACCGCCAGACTCGTTCAATAGCGGCCCTGTAGGTACGCCATCAAGCTCGACCATCTCACCACCCCCGATGGGAACTCCGGCCATGTCACAGTCCTCGCCACTTGTCCTTCAGCATGGAACACCAACCATGGGTCAGCACAGCACCAACATGTCGCCGCCTCCACCGCCTGTTCCTGGAAGTAGAGGACCTGGTGGCTTTGGTGCACCGCCGACATCGAATCCTGGTGCGCCACAACGCCCGCTGCCGAATTATAATCCAACAACGGACTGGTTCAATCCGCCGCCTCCGTTCATCAACCCCGATGCCTTTAGCTCGATGAGCAATAGCTTCTTTGGCGAATCGTTGCAGGTCAATGGCTTCAACTCTCAAAACCCCGGCTTGGGGCTTGACCAGTTTGGTGGTCCGTTCAATTGGTCACAAGAGCGACAAGGCAGTCTGAGCCAGCAACAGCAAGTGGAGCTATTGAATGTCCTGGAGAATGAGGGCATGAGCGATATCGATGCCATTCTTAATATGGGCATGAACAACCCGAGCCCCGCCGCAAGCGTCTGGCCACAAGCATGATCTGGTTCATAGGAATCTGGAACAGGAGAGCAAATGGCAGTGTCTTTGATTTGGGTATTGGCGTGTGTGTATTATATACCGTATACCAAGGAGTCACAGGCGGCTGGAGGTTTTGAATTGATTTTGTGGACAGCGGTTGCAGCGATGCTCCTCCGCATGGTAGGTATAGTGGGCAGTCATGGATCATGATTTACAATAGAAAGGCGTAACACTTGTCGTTACATTTTGATTACCATCTACTTTTGCGCGCTGGAATTGGTCATCTAGTGTTGAATGAGACTTGAGACCAACCAAATGAGATCGAGATGGATCCCCGCTACTAGATTGGCATGTTTTTCAACCCCTTTGTACTATCATGGACACCTTGGCTTGGATGGCTGTGGCACCGAAGATAAGTGCAGAACTGATGGCTATGGAAGTAATCATGCGACTAACTGCAGGAGCTGAAGCTTTGAGATGGTCTTCACTAAACATCCAACGTCCAAGGAGTCGTGCCGAATGTCAAGAGGCTCAGTCAAGTTTTCAAAGCACTTCAGGAACAGGAATTTAGTAAGCGAATGATCTGATTTATGTGCTTATACGCCAGGCGCGAGAAGCACGCCCGGTATGTGAGAAAATGGTGGAGAATATGTACATGAAATATGTGTTCTTCGTTTCGAAAAATTTCAAGAGAAATGCAAACAATGCGAAACAGAAGGGGAAGCTTTCGTCGAGTTCCGCGCCCTCCTTTTTATCCCTTCCACATATGCTTCCCTTTATATCCCCGTTGTATCCCAATCTTTCAACTCGTCACTGTAATCAGGAAGGCTACCGCAAAGGGCAACCCGTCTTCAAGAGCCATCTAGAGACATTGGCTGTACCACTGGTTGACGACGGTGCAAGTGCTGCCAGAAACGCAAGCAGTGGCACCAGTCCATCCTTGGCCACCGCACTGCCCGTATTTGGCGACGGTGCCGGTAGCGGGCGCGGTAGACGACGTACGCACGGAAGTGGTGATGGTGCTGGGGCGCGCAGAGGTGGTGGTCGTGCCGGTTCCGGGGGGGTTGACGACGGAGCCCGAGGCGAAGGTGGAGTTGATGGGGCCGAACTTGATGTTGGAGAACTTGACGTTGGAGTTGGGGACGTTGGCCTCGATGTCGGCGGGGACGCCCGAGGTAGTCGGGCACGAGCCGCGCTCGGCGCCGGGCTTGCCCGCGCCGTCGACGGGGTAGGTCGAGTCCAACCAGAGCATGTTGGCGTAGTGGTCGTCCCACAGGGACAGGACGAGGACCATGGGCGCGGCGACGGCCTCGGACATTTTCGCGAAGCCGCCCTTTGCCTTGAAGACGTCGGTGTCGCCAAAGGCGAGCTTCTGCTTGGTGCAGAAGTCGGTGGTGAGGGAGTTACCCGGGTTCGAGGCGATGGTGGACTCGGAGTTGGGGACGACGTTGCCGTTTTGGACGTAGAAGCGCTTGATCTCGGAGAGGACGCCGTCGGAGCCCTTGATGAACTGGGTGACGATGGAGAGCTTCTTGGTGGTGTCGAGGGTGAAGCCGGAGCCGGGGCCGTAGAAGAGCTTGTTGCCCTGGCGGTAGGAGTTGAAGTCGCATCCGTCCGGGTCGCAGTCGCCGGCGTAGCGGTCGGTGGAGTAGGTTCCGCCGCAGGCGTTGCCTGTGCAGGAGTGGTAGGCGCTGTTTTGGCATGGGTGAGGGGTGTAGGCCGTGGAGATCTTGTTGGCCTCTGTGATGTGTTGTTAGTGTCTGGTGGTTTCTCATGTTGATGTGTTGAGGATAGGGGTTGAGACTTACCCCAGATATCCATCTCAGCGCAGCAAGCACCGAGGTTGCCGACACCACCGTTGGCGTCGTTGCTGGAGGGGTTCCAGCCGTCGACGTTGGCCTAGAGTTTGCTTGTGAGCTTTTGATGGTATGATTCTGGTGTCAATTGAGACTTACAACACCGTTGATGAACTTGACATCGCGGGGGCACTGCGAGTCGCAGTATCCGGTACCGTACTTGGCGCCGGCCTTGTTGGTAGTGAACTTGGAAAGACCACCGTCGAGGTCCATGGAGACGAAGTACAGAGCGCCGTTCAAGCCGCAGTCAATGTTGGAGACGTCGACGTCAAAGGTGAACTCATTGCCTAGTCAAAAGTTAGTGTTCTTTGAAGCATCTCGAAACATGAAGATCACGGGGCTCGATTCACCTAAGAGCACGAACGATTGGTACTTTGTGTCGCTCTCCATGAGGTAGACACGGCTACCAATGTTCTTTCCGTAGGCGTGCGTAGTCACAAACTTGAGGTTAAGCTCGTTGCCGCTGGTCGTGATGCCGTAGGTGCCCGGGTAATCCGCGCCGTCAACACAGCACTTTGTCGCGCAGGCGGAGCCCTGTCCGCTCGCGCAGAGGGTGCTGTTCCACGTGTTGCCCGTGTAGCAGTTTGTCGAGCCCTCGACGGTGTGCGCCCATCGCCAGTTGGAGTCGAGGACGACGGAGCCGGCGACGTTGGTGCAGGTGCCTCCGGCGGCGCACTTTTGCCAGGTGAGGGCGGGGTGGGTCTCGGCTTGGGAGGTGCAAGCCTGCTGGGCGCGGGCGGCGGCCGCGAGGGCGAGGAGGGCGGCGAATTTGGTCTGCATCTTGAATGCTTGGACTGTGGTGGTGTTGAGGGAGGGAAGGGTGTTTGGGGATGAGGATGAGAGGGATAGGGAATGGGATTTTCTGGATGAGGAGTTTCGATGGACTTATATAGGGATATCTCGATAGTCTTTGATGATACTTTGCCGTCGGATTCCGAGTCTTTCGCCTCTTGTACAGCCGCGTTCCACTCTTCAAGCTTGGTTCGATGTGACATCCAACCCCATGATCGACTAGCCTAGCGACGAGGAAGCGAGGATCCGAAGGAGCTCACGGCATCCGGGCCGCAAAAGATCTGGAGCCAAGGTACCAGCTGTAGTTGAACTGACCATATTCAAGGGGTAGACTTACACACATTGACTTAGGCTTGGCAGCCTAGGTGGTATGGAGCATGGAAGCGGGAGGGGGTAGCGCATGTAAGTGCCAGGAACCACGGCTCCCACGATGCGTCGTCGTCAACCCAAAGTTTGTGCTTTGCTTGCCCGAATAGGCAATTGGAGAAATTGCACCGCTTTTCTTTCAAACTTGGGGTAAGCCGCAAGGTACAGACAGGACCTAGCCGAGTGGGTGACCAGAGAGTATGCCGGCCAACACATGAGCAACACTCTTTTCTATCACATCTACCTTCACTATTCTCCGCTCCTAAGCTTATAAGAAAGTATTACTAATTGAATAAGTAGGAAGCAAAGAACCGAAAGAATAAGAGTAGTAGTAATGAGGATGCTCATAGTAGTCGGAATCGAGACGAAGAATGTATGAGCGGCAACTCACTCATTTCACCCGCTTGCCAGCATAAGGTGCGTTAAGCCCACATACGTGGGGTCGCATGTTCTCGCCCTCAGTCCCGAGCCAGGGAGAGAAATGACACGATGTCACATCCGGCCATGCGGCTGGTCACACACTCACTCATCCCATTCTCACTACGGAGAACCGGGTCGCACAGAAAATGAGTGCCATGTGTGTGTGTGTGTGTGTGTGAGATGAGGTGAGTTGAGGTGGTGGTAAGTTTCTCGTCCCAATGCGGACCTGTCCCCGTGGCTTTCCTCATTGGAGCACTTTTCTTACCCCTGCGCACAGCACGGAGGCCTTCCGCCGAGTACTACGCGCCTCGAATCGTCACGAAAGAAAATTGTAGGATTTTTTTTTTGACGAAGTGGGAGGCCGATATCGTGAGATGGCATAACCTGGATCATCTAGCATGAGGAAGAAAGAGAATTGTGCATCCCTCGTGATCTTCATGGCTTCCCGAAGATCCCGCCAGACTTTGGTACTTTGTCAGTTTGACTTCACTTGAGTGACTTTGAGCGAAAGCCTCACCTCTCACTCTCACACACATCTTCTTCACACCCTCTTGAGAAGTACCTTACCTTGAGGCTACGGCTTCGAGCCCCCTTCTAGTGATTCGACTGATAACAGAATTAGAGATACGCGAAGAGTTGTTTTAGGCATCTCGCTCCCCGCAGTGTGCAGGGATCGCCCGCCCCCAGGCTTCCCGACTTTTGCGTTTGCACATCATGAGCGGGAAGAGAGAACCTTCTCCCCGCATAACCCTATTAGCCATCCGGCACTGACTGCCACGCGCCCGCTCTGTTCCTTGCTTCTGCGGAGAGAGAACGCCACATTTTTTATTCTCTGGGACGACAGCAAGGGTCGAATCTCCGTGGTGTTCAGACATGTCGTTGACGAGAGTTTCGTCTTTGAACATTGATGTCGTCAAGCTCTTTCGACAAGCGAAGCGGCTCTGTGTTGCCAATATGCTGGGCCCAGCTTGGCTCTCTAAACTTTACGTACTTGATTAATTGATCAACGCTTTCAATCAATGGCAATCAATGCCTACCAGACCGATGGGTTCAGAAACAAATTGGGGCGAGATTCAATGGAGCCCTGATTCAATTTGGAGGCGGGAGGTGCTGTCCCATATTGCATGCGTTAAGAGCAGGGCCTGCCACCACACCACTCATGATTAACTGGTCACGTTGCCTCTCTGCAGGTGTGCGTGTCTGTACCTTGAATCTGAGTGTACATGACAGAAGAGACTGCGGTACTTCGGTCTTGCGGTACGGATATTGTAGGAAACCCTTTCTTGGAGTTAATCACGGTGCGATGTCACTCAACGACACCCGGTTCCGACGTTGAGCAAGAAAGTGCCTCTACTGCCTAGAGACGCAACGGCCCCACGTCGCAACTTGCCAAGAGGCTTTTGAATTTACCCGTGATGACCAGAGAACTAAACTTTCTGGGCGACCAAGAAGCCAAAAAGCTTGAGAAGCTTGAGCTCAGCCTCCAAATGTAGCAAGCCGTGGCAAAGGTCCAGAGCGTTCACCGGATTTGGTGGTGATCAGCATTAATAGCCGCGACAAATTCAACGTCGTCCTTTAAACGACCATCTCACTCTGATCGTCTAGGACCTCGCCGATAATAGCTTCACAAGCGAGGAGGCTTTGGTAGGCGAAGGGCATCCGCCCCTGGAGCATGGGTTTCCGGAGTACCTCAAGCGAAGATAGATCTGAGGGATCTTCGCTGTGCCGTAGTGAGATGGCTGCAAGAAGTCAGGTACTGATGAGCTCTTTTCCCCTTGCGTACATCCGAATCGAGAGCCACTCCGTGCGTAGCAGCATGCTTAGGCAAGCATCCTGCCTTATGGAGCACCGCCTTGGAGCTATCGGGACACGAACACCTTCGAAGCCGAGACAATGAGCCTCGTGGGGCGGCATTAGCTATTCCTGGAAGTCTCACGACAGCTTGACGAAGAGCCCCTCCGGATGCTGAGCCGACAAGCTGGGCTGGCCGGCAACAAAGGGAACGAGAGCCGTGAGCGCTTGTAAGAGGTGCCTTATCGTAGGCACACAACACACAGACTGCACACGCAATCTATCGTGAGGTAGCATACATAGATGAATAGCCCTCCTTCGATCTCGGGCCCGTCTTCCTGGACTTCCATGCGGTTGGCCTCAAGAGCTCAGGAACATGAAACCCTTCCCCTTCGCAACCCGTCATCGTCGGCACCAGCCGGGCCGCCGCAATATGGGACAGCATCGAACTGAAGCCGGAAAGGAGCGGGATGCGACAGAGACCCTTTCACTCGCGTATTCGATGGGTGGTGTGGCTGGTAATATCGTAGTTCGCCTCTTTGGAGCGAACGATGACGGGATGAACGTCGTTAACATCCGATGAACGCAAGCATGTCTCATCTGATGAAGGCGAGCGAAAGGCTGGCAGATCCGCTTATCGCCAACGAGTCAGATCGAGTCCGAACATATCCAACGGAACCTGGAACCACCGCGAATGTCGGGCGGTGCCCAGCACAACGACGCGCAAAAGCTGACTCTCGTTTCCCTCTTTCAGCGATGGAAGCCAAGCGCGAGCTTGGTATCGAGCGCCTTCGGGCGCAGCTCAATGGGTCCATAGAACAGAAACCTCAAGTCAGCTCCCGTCGGCTGGCCGGCCGTCCTTCTCAAAGAGTTTGAGTCTTCTCATTCCCAGCTGTCTGCGGCAATCCCATGGTGGAGAAGCCAGAGTCACTTGACCATGCGCAGATTCCACCCCTTCGGCATAGGCGCAGAAGCGAGCAGCCACTTTCCCCCCACTACCACCACCACTACACGCCCTTCACAGATCTGTGATACGCGCAGATTGGAAAGTGACGGGCCAGGGCGAGGCGATGCCGCCTCACAGGCCAGCCTGGAAGTCAGGTACCGCCCGGAGAAATCCCAGTGACTCGTCTCCGAGTCGGCAACCCAGGGGCGAACGAGGGGACGGCTGTTTAGCCAGTCGGTTTCTCCACGTTGTACCTAGTTTGAGAGCAGAGGGAGGACACGCGTTGAGGAATCGACGGGAGAGAGGAAGAAGAAGAGCCTAACTCTAACTCTACCTGACCCCATCAAAGGGTTTACCCGGTGACATGACATGCCAACAAGGGGAAAGCGTCAAGTTTTTCTGTGGGAGAAATTGCGGAGGCTGACGGTGGTCGAGCTCCGTGGTTTTTCTCGTCCCGATTCGGCATCTCTGGCCATTTCCTTTGCCACGACGTCGCACTCGCTGGCCGTTGAGCAGGGAAACATGTGGCCTGTCGCTGGCCGCGGGTATTCGCCCGATTGTACTGCTTTGGAGAATTCGGAAATGAGTTCGGAATGACGGGCGGTTGTCGGGAAGATGAGCGGCCTTCACGTGTTTCTTGTAAGATGAAGAATGATAGCTGAGGGTATTTGAGAGATCAGAAGATCCAAATGTTTGAGTGAGTGAGGGGACTGTGTTAAGCGGTTTCTCATACAGTCAAATACACACAGTACCCTTACTCCAGTTTCGAGATGCCCCTCTACTGACAATATCATCTCATCGTCGTTTATCAATGTACTCAACCTTGCCTGGAATGATGGCCCAAACGATGCTTGTCTGTGTGTATATTGGATC
The DNA here is from genome assembly GCF_030869305.1 of Colletotrichum tamarilloi. NCBI lineage: Eukaryota > Fungi > Ascomycota > Sordariomycetes > Glomerellales > Glomerellaceae > Colletotrichum > Colletotrichum tamarilloi. The sequence goes on along the minus strand of NW_026849509.1, from coordinate 26,708 downwards.
TCTACACATAGTCTACAGTACTTCCCCGTACGACAAAGGGACACCTCGACCGTAATTAGCCCGAAAACAACTGGAATATCGCACAACCCTGCTCGCAGCCGGACTCCTTTGACTGCCCTGCCCAGTAGGCCAGGGCCAGATTATCCCCAGTAAAACGCCTGCCTGCCAGAACCGCCGCCGCCTGCGCATCATGTACACAAAGAACTGGCCCACAGCGCACAGTTCTCCTCCTGGACCATCCGATGCGTCCTTCACCCCGGATCATGCTCTTTCTCTCTTCTCCCCGTTTTCGTCCTGTTTGCAAAATGGTACCGACGTCGTCGCTCACGAAATGACAAGTGAGAAGCTCCATCTTGTTCTCTCACGCCGTTCGGATGACTGTCAAATGCATATTCTTCGTTTGGCGGGGCAGCTTGCCATCCCGCTCGTACAGCAATCCACAGTTTTGGCATAGTGACTGTTTTCATGTTAGCCCACATGCCTTCTTCATTACCAGATTGGGAACCTACCCGTGGTCCTGCAGGTCCAGGTCTCACCGCCCACACACTTGAGCCCCAGAGACAGCAGTGCCAGCATCTCCAAGATAAGCGCTCCGTATCAGTCAAGCCGCTGCCTGCGCCATATCCGGATCCCACGTCTGGCGTTCCGCGTCCACCAGGGGTTCCAGATCGGCCTATCGGGCTCAGACTGCGGAAGCGACGCTTCTTCTTGGACCGCTCGCCTCTGCCCATACGTTCTTCTTCCGGAGCTTCCGCCACGTTGCCAAATCCAGAGAATGGCACGCCGCCCACCAAGCCAGTAGTTGAGCTGAAGCGAGCAGTCTCGCGACGGAGTCTGCGAATTTGCCGCTCTCTGTCGCCTTCTCGCTTCTCCATCTCTTCCTTGCTGAGGATCTCGACCTTGGGCTCCCAGGGATCGGCTAGATTCTCCGGATCGTAGCGCCATCCGGCGTCAGCTCCAGCCGTGGCATCGTTGGGGAACTCGCGGACTCCGTTCCAGCCCATTACCAGTCCACCCGCTTCGCAGGCCTCTTTCTTCAGGCGCAATACTGCTTCGTAAATGGAGTGTGTGACGGCAGGAACCCACTCGCCTGTCAATCCAATGTCTTGGCATGTTTGACTGGCAAAGGCCTCCGGCATGCCCGGGGGGTGCAGCAGAGACCACTCAAACTTGTCCGTGTACAATGCTGACTGGAGGTTGATATTGAGAGTGACAATACATCGGTAGGCGTCGTCATGGTCATAATCGTCCGAGTCGACCGGAATAGGGCTTGCGTGGGCTGTCACGTCTGGTGCTGATGTCGCGTCCTTGACTCGGGATGGCGTTCCAATGCCGCCGTTTAGCATCGGAGTGTCGGAGCGGCTGATCACCGCGGCAGGCGTGGGCGTCTCGTCCTGGTTGATCATCGAGTTCGACTTGGTCGCGTCGTTGGTTCCAGAGTTCTGTGACTGCGCGTGAAACAAGGGATGCAGGGCAACACCGGCATATTCCTCAAGCTGGGTCCGAATCTGCCTGGCAATATCGAGCATAAGGTTGTGACGGTTCGGCAAGTCGAGGTCTTGGACGTATGTTTGCGCAAATTGTTCAGTCGTGATGACCGTCTCGTGCAGGTTCCAAAGGAAGGTATCGCGGAGCCGGTAGGGCGGCGTCATTTCTTGCGCTCGGTATTGCGGGAGAGATGTGTCGACGGTGTGAGGCGCCGAAGGAAAGGCGACCTGGGGCAAGAAGGACGGAATATCGAGCTCGATTCGGATGGGGATCAAGGTCAAAGGCAGATCTGCTTGCGCCGAGTTCTGTTGGTCATTTCGCACCTGGCGTCCCTTGCCGAACCAATCTCTCCAGATGCCCTGTACTTCGACAGGCTCGTCCGTGTCCTTTCCAGCCTTGTCCAGCAGATCCTGGCTGATTGCCGAATCGTCCTGTCTTCTCAGGCTGCGTAGACCGGTAGGACGACGACGGCCGCTGTCCTCGTCATCGTCGATTTCATCGTAGCCGTCTTCCGCGTAGTTGATGATGGTTGTGCCGCGCTTTGTCACCCGGGAGTTGGTCGTGGTCGGAGCGCTGGCAACATTCGGGGTCAGGAGAGAGTTGTTGTAGGCGCGGATTCGAGGCGCATAGGTAGAGAGGAACGCCTGAGGCTTCGGTCGGGCGTCCATGGTGGGAGACTATGAGACCCAATGGGTCATGGCAGGTTGTCGCAAGACGATGGGCGGCGGAGAAGTGGCCGGGGACACTTCGAGGGAGAGACGAGACGAGACGAGATTGCGCCGATCGGGGCAATCGTTTAGCACGCGCAAACGCGAATTGGCGTTTCGTGTAAATCTGAAGACTGACGTTGGGTGCGTGTGGAGCTGTATCGCCGGATGCCTCGTTGCGCGCCGATGGAAGTATCCGTGGTGTTGAGGCTGGAAGGGGAGCGCTGCACCGATTGTGAGATGTGGATCGCGTTGGAATTGCATTGGAGAGCAGCAGGGCGCGTCAGAAAAATCAGGTCGGCGTTTCCCGACCCAGGTCCAGCTCCAAAAGGGCTTAGCGCGAAAGGCCCCACACAGGTACCGATAGTCTCACCGAACTCTCCGAAATGCTACACCGAATTGACCGAGGTCAACGGTTACTCAACGACAAGGAATTGTATCATAGGGCAGCTGTTCTCGAAATGGAGCACTTTCAATATGTCTTTGTCAGTTCTTTAACAAACCAATTGTACTTTGTCCAATGGAACGATGTCTTTGTGCAATTATCACAAGGCGACACAGTCCAATTGTTGCGATTCGCTGGAACCTGAGCACCAAGAATTGGGAGTGCTGGAAACTACATCATGGTGTTCGATAAATATTACAGACAAGTCCTCATAAAAACAACATTTTTCATGATAGATGTAGATAACCAAAGATTTCTGGACAACAGCAAACAAACAAGATCACAACACGACAACCAAAACTCGAGAGTATCCCTAAACAACAAACTTACAACAAGAAAACCAGGGAACTGAAGAAAATGGACAGGCTCCAGCGATCCAGTGGCAACCGACAGTTGAAGATCAGCTTTGTGCTTCAATTCCTCGTTCAACGTCCCGATAAGGAGGGATCGTCACTGGCAGCATGTCGGTCTCCAAACGCCAGCGTCGTGGACCGTATAATCTACGAAAGTGTGATCGAAGAAGAACGACAAGATCTAGCCCGAATCATTGCCAACGGTCTCCACCAGATAGATCTACCTACATCAATCGGGACCACAGATGGTGCTGGAAACCATCAGGACCCTGATCCAGGTGTTTGGAATGTCTCGTTGAACGAGCAAGAGCTCAACATACTTGGGTCCCCCAGATGGCACCTCGCCCGTATTCGTTCTCCGCTAATGCCTATGATCCCGCAGACTTCGGCCATAATCATTTCAATTTGTTCCGCTCTCAAGGTCTCGAGGAACCTCACCATCGCCTTGAACGAGATTCCGCGCCTCCGCGTTGATGTCAAGCCCAAGGATGAAGACTTCACCCTCCCAGAAGTCCGTCGTATCCTCAACTTTCTATGGTTCGCCTCACCTTGCCTGAATGAGCTACATGCGCCATACTGTGGGCCAGGCTCACTAGTTGCTCCTGGTCTTGAGTTTGCACGTATGTTCAGCACCGATCTGCACGCCTTCCTTTCTGATGCCGAATGGCGCGGTGAGCCCACCGAGGCCTTCTTCACCCGTGGTTTACCAACTGCTAACAAGGTCAACATGCTCGAATCACCATCTATCCGCGGGCTAGACATTGAAAACGAAGCTATCGTCCGCGTCAATACCGCCGAAAGCTTCAATGATATCATTAGTGGCACCGAAATCCACATCAGGGACTGGGAAGGTCAAGCAGGCATCTTCCCTGGCGCCCACGACTTTTCCAGACTCCTTGACAAAGACCCTACGAAGAGAACCATAGGTTTTTCTCAGCACGCTGGGACATTGGACTCTGCCGCCATCGAGAACTGGATCAAGGTATGTCACGGCATCATCAACTTTTGCCTGAACGAAACTGAGGATCAAGTAGAACGTGTGGTTGGACAGCTGAAGCTACCCATCTCTACGTTTGGCTTCTCTGGTTCGTACACGACGACTCAATTTCTTGAAGATAATAACCTCCACGCACAAGCAGCATATTACGAACCTCTGGGCCGGAACCCATTCGTTCCGGAACTCGACAGCCACCGCCTTCGCAAACCCGCCATCAACCTCGAAGACGAAAAAGACTTGTCCCCGTACACCTTTGGCATCGAGCTCGAGTTCCTCGTTCCTTTCACCAACACCAAGTATACTGGCAAAGGCATAAAAGACCAGCGCTGGGTCTACGACCACTTCACCCCGTATGTCATCCCAAGTCCGAGCAAGCCCACTACACAGGACGAGCGCGATGAGCTGGCTGACCTGATGGATAAATACCTCGGCACTCAGCCCAAAGACGAGCGCGGCCAGGCCCACGATGAATCAGCGAAATATTTAGAGAGGCTGCTCTGCGACGCCGGCCACTTTGGCGCCACGTTCGACACCGTCTTTGACCTCCAAGATAAATTCGAGGGTGAGGTCTCGATCCCCGGGATACAGTCCGTTGCAGACGCAGCGGGCTGCCACCTCCACTTCTTCGAAGATGTCCTCGCGATGTTCCAGTGCTGGTACATTGAGAGAGATCCGAGCCTTTCAGACTGGGCTTCCGGTGAAAAGGGGTATGCCGGACACATCGGGATAGAAATGTCCAGTCCCATCTTGCGTGATTCGCCCAAAGATTTCGGCAAGATTGTCGACGTGTTGAGGATTCTCCGCGGCGGGCTTCGGCCGATGCTGGACATCAGTTGTGGCCTCCACGTTCACGTAGGTAGCGTTCGAGGCTTTTCACTGCGCAGTTTGAAGCGTATCGCCACCCTGATTATGATTGCTGATCCGATTCTATACACCCTCGTCCATCCGTCGAGGCAGTGGAATCCTATGACGGAGCCTCTACATCTCGAAGCGGCTGTCGCAAAGGCCGAGGATTTGCCCGACTACACCGCAGCGTTTGTATTCGAGGACGCAGGTGATAAGTCGAGAAGTAACCCCCTCCAGGTAGGCATGGCCAATGTGCTCTTGGATCTAGAGTCCAATGTACCCATGAACGACTTGCCCCGAAAGCTACGCGATCAGCTAGCCAAGCTCTGGGCTACGGATGATCTCGCCGCCCTTCTAGCCCAGCTCGCCCCGTTCCGTGGGTGCAAGGGCGGTACCGCCTTTGGCGCGCTCAAGTGGGATTTTACGAAGCCGAGCAATGACCCGCGAGCGAAGGGAACCATCGAGTTCAGAATGCTCGAGGGCACGCTCGATCCGGTGTTGATTACGCACTGGACCAAGCTACTTCTCAGGATTGTGGAAAGAGGGGACGCCGCGACAACGAAGGAGTACTTCGAGACCCTTTCTATCCTCGCCAAGGAGCGAGGAAGTGCTGGTGAGAAGCTTGCTGCGTTGCTGGGTGCCCTTGGCCTCGAAAAGCACCTGCCGTTCTGGAGTAAGGTCCAACAGACGAATCAAGCTATGGACGTCGAGCTGGAAGAAAACGATTATGGAAGGAAAATCATGCCCGAGGATTGGGAGTTGCCCATATATCGAGAGATGGAAGGCAATAGGCAGGAGTTTGAACGCAGTTGGTTTGAGCGGAATGTCGTCAGAATCCCAGAGCTTGACGAGGATGTTTGGGATAGGATCATAGATATTCTTTAAAAATTATCGGAAGTCGGGGATGAATACCACCTGTAAGTCAGTAGAGCGCTTCTTAATTGGTTGATAGATATGTTGGAGAGCACATGAAGACGGACGTACCCAAATGCCACGTCCTAGCGATGCCTGTCTCTCCAGAGAGTTGGACGCCGCCTTGAAATTCCGCTGCCACAAGCAAACAGTTTAGATAGGCCGCCATACATGGTACCACACAGTTTGCTGCTATCTAGATGAACGAAAAGAAACACGCCGTTTCAAGTACTCTCACATGTGAGGAGTTGAGGGTAGCTCAACGTGGCCACTAAACTCCTTGGACCACCACGCTTGAGCCGTCTAACCCCCCCCCCCCTCCCCCTCGCATAGCGTTGGTCCTTCCTTCCAACTGTTGGAACTAGACTGTCCCTTCCGCAACCGTTCCTTCATGCTCAGGATGAGGCGGTTCCCTCTAGGCAACAAAGGGAGGGCCGTGCGGTTGTGGGCTACACTGTGAGCATGGCCCACGTAGCTCGAGGAAGAAGGAGCGTACAGGCAGGATGAAGAGGCCACATCAACAATGCGTGCGAAAAAGTTGTGATTCGACTTTGCAATCGCGAGATATTATCATTGAACATCGCCTGGGAGATGTTTTACAAGAGCCAAAAAGAGTCGGCGGTTGGGAGGTGTTGTGTATGTAGGGAGCGCCTGGGGATGTAAGCCACCTCGCCTAAGGCAAGGGCCTATCACCACAGCTCATGGCAGCTCTCACAAAATATCAGTCTGAAATCTCCTAGGACTGCTGTATAATTGATATGTTGCACAGGCATGAAAAGCTGCACGTTTGTGCGGGGGGTCTTTGTTGCTGACCACATCTGGGGATCACTTTGAGTGCATACGCAGTGCAACCATGCTCCTGCCCGCAAAGCTTGGCCTCACTGGGTTTCCACTCTTCCCAGATAGATTCCAATTGATTCGAATCACGTGCTCTTACTTCCATGATATTTCAGGAGTTGTCAAGGGAGGAAGGGACGCTCTTGCAGCTTAGGTAGAGCAGTCGAGAGATCACGTCTCTCCTCCCCTCTGGTCTGGCCTCTCATTTTCAGCTGTCGTGCTTCAGGGAAGATTCCGAGATGGCTTGTCATTTTGCTTCATCTAGATTAATTTACTGTCAGGTCAGCTCTACATCATTGGTCTCTCCATGTTGTGTCGCCCACCCAGTTCCCCAAGTGTGCTCCAACGAAGATGTGCCAGTTTCCCCTGAAAGGCTCTGGCTCCTGCGTTCAAGTCCTCTGGTATCACCACCATCGTGATAATCTCGGAATCTCTATCTGCCACCATGACCTATTGCCATCAGGATTGCTCTGGATGGGAAGGATAGGCCAATTGAAAGTATAGCTACGATCCTGACACCGACTTGATTCCTTCCGAATTGCTATTGCCGCTAGAACGCCTTGGAATTCACGTCTTGACGAGAAACTTATTCAACGGAAGGTACATGATTTTGGGCTCCTTCCTCTGCCTATTGAGCCCTCCCTCCTGAGCCTTTATATAAACCCGCCTTCTCTCCCACCCACCACCCTCTCTTCTTCTTCCTCCCACACACACGCACACTTCAATCTCTCTTCTTCGTTGATACCCAACTTCAAAGACTGCGTCTTTATTTTGCACTTCAACTTTTCCATCAACACTGTCTCTTTCAGGCTTCTCATTCACTTCACTTCACACACACTTCACTTTCCAACTTCCCACACACACTACACACAACAGTCAACATGATCAGCATCAAGACTGTCGTTACTGGCATTGCAGTCGGCCTCACTGCCGTCGGCATGGTCCATGCCTCTACCACAATTGCCAGTGGTGACGAGAACCGCGCGCTCTCCATGATCAACACTGCTCGTTCCGAGGCAGGTGCCCCTCCCATCCTTTGGGACAACAACCTCAAGGAGGACGCCGACACCTGGGCCCTTCTGCTCGCCAAACAGGGCTTCATTGGCCGTGCTCCTGCTCATCAGCGTGATGGTGCTGGCGAGGTCGTCGCCTACTTCAGCTCTCTGTCTGAGGACAGCGTGCAAGTCACCAACCCTCTGGTCTCGGCTGTCAAGCTCTGGCTTAGCTTCAAGGACATGAACAATTTTCAGACCACTGTCGAGGACTACTACGAGACCCTCAGCACCACTGGTATGTCTTCGCCTCGTCTACTGACTTTCCTCGAGTTCGTCTGACCTTTTCCTACAGAGCAGCTCCTCTCTGACAAGGCTACTCACATTGGTTGCTCTACCCGCCTGGGCAAGAAGGGCCGCGCTGTCAACCCCCTCACTTCTTTCACGGTCTGCCGTGTCTACAAGGATGTCGAGTCAGTTGACCCTCCTTCCTTCTTCTTCTTCCTCTTCCACCATCCTCTCGCAGATGCTAACACTGGCTTGTTCCAGGCCCCCCGCCGTCATGGCTCGTCAGGACCTCAGCCCCGGCCCCTTCCAGGGCGACATCACCTTCTTCAGCCCTGGTCTTGGCGCCTGTGGCTGGACTGACAACGACAACTCCATGATTGTTGCCCTCTCTCATATCAAGATGGGCTCCCAGTCCAACGGCAACCCGCTCTGTGGCAAGACCGTCCGCATTCAAGCCGAGGGCAAGTCCGTCGACGTCAAGGTGACTGACAAGTGCATGGGATGTGCCGTCAACGACATTGACGTCAGCCCTGCTGTCTTCAAGGCTCTTCTGGGTGACCTTGGCCGCGGTCGCGTCGGTGGTGTGACTTGGACTCTTGTCTAGGTCTAGCTTTCTATTCAACAACATTTCTCACAGCTCAACATGGATTGGGATTTCGGAAGGCACCTTGACTTTCATCAGGACTGCATATTTTGGGGGGAGATGAGGACATGGCATGGTTATACCGTCAGGGGACGAGTACCTTAGTCTAGATATCTCCGCAATGCAGCAATGAATCAATCGCACTTGTCTGTTCCCGGTGATGTTTGTCTGTCTTTCACTCCGGTATGGCTGCCGCGGCTGACTGGCGTTAGTTATGAGGCTGCCATTCAGCTATCTAGCTACCATCTTACCTTACTTTGCCGATGAACGTCGAGACTTGTGAAAGCTTCATTGAACAATAGCTGCCCTGCTTCGCTAGACGCCCGACAGATAACCCGAATATTAGCATTGTCATCATCAACCTCTTTGTTGTCATGAATCGTGGTTATTGATCTCATCTATATACTTACTTTGGCCAGCGTATCTCCAGCCAAATCACCTACCATGACGCGTATATACACTCTTCCGACTACCCATTACCAAGAAGACCGACCACCCAAGTAGATATGCAAAAAAAGCAAGCAAGCCGCCCATCATCGAAGATCATAACTAGGCGTACACCATACTCAAACCACACACTACACAGCAACAGTATTCCGCTGCCGGATACTCTGCGACCTCAAAAACGAGATCTGCCCTCTCCGCACAGTCATATCCCCTCGCGGTGACCTCATATCGTCCTTATCCTGCGACATACTCGGCGACAGCTCAAGCGTATTACTCCCATACAGATCGCTCGCGGACGGAGCGGGCCGCTCATCCCGCCTCACAGACAGATAAAAGAAATCCCACCAGAAAGAATGCTCCAAATCCCTCGGCTTCCCATCAGCAGTCCAGTACCGCTCCTCCGACAACTCCCTCGACAGGTGCCGTCGGAAATACCGGTCCTGGCTCACCCACCACGCGCGCCAGGCGACGAGGATACCGATCGTCAGAGGGATGACGGTGGCCCAGTAGACCCAAAAGAGGTGGCTCAGCACGGGGATGGGATCTTTCGGGTTCGTGGAGGTGCCGCCTCCGTTGTCGCTGCTGTCTGCGTCTTCGCCCGAGGCTTGCCAGTCGAACATGGACATGCCGAAGAGGGTGCCGAGGAACTCGCCGGGGAGGAAGACTGCTGTTATTACGGCGAGGGCTTTCATTGAGGAGGAGTCGCGGGAGGAGGCGACGGCCATGCGGGCGTTGAGGACGTTGTCTTCTTGGGCCATTTTACTGTAGATCTGGGTAGTGTTAGCTTTGGGGGACACGGTGAGGATGTAATCCAGTGTCACTTACAATATCAATCTGGGCGCGGCACCGGGCCTCCGACATGCGTCGATCCGTCTCGAGACCCATACACATCCGCTGCAACCCCTCAAGATACTGCCGTATCTCATGCCAATGGTTCCCCAGCGGATCAGCCAGCGGATCCGGCGCCTTGGGCAGCGACCGCCTCCTCGTACTCGCAGACGACCTCGACGGCGGACCCGTAGGCGGCTCGTCGGGCTGCACTTGCTGGTCCTGTTCATCCCTCTGATCGGCGTCCGTCTGTCGTACGTGGAAATCGTCGAGACGGATCTTGAGTTCCCCCGTCGACATGCGCTCCGCGAGCTCGTCGCCGGCCTGCAGCATCAGCTTGACCACCCTCTCCATCCAACGCACGGTGTCTAGCAGCTTAATCGACTCTTTGAGCACGTCATGCGCGCTCTTCATCAGGTTCGCCATGCTCATCGGCCCGGCAATCTGTGGCGTTTTCTCGTTATGCGAGGCCGCGGCCGTGGACGAGGCGAACGTGAGTCTGCGCATGAGCTTTGAGCGCTTCTCGCGCTCCATTTCAAAGGCCTCGAAGCCGGCGATGGAGCTGACCTGCCACTCGAGGGCTTTGACGTGGTTGATGTTCTCCATGACGGCCTCTTCGGTGCGCATGAACTGGACTTGGAGGAGGACGACGGGGGTGATGAAGGGGTGGGCCCAGTGGGCGCGGCAGGCCTCGAGGCGCTGGTCGTACTCGTCTAGGTTCTCGAGGGAGTGCTGGCGCGGGTGGTAGGATTGGCGGACGAGGACGGAGGAGGTGCGGTTGCGGACGTCGTAGGTGAGGGACATGAAGTCGTAGGGGGTTCTTGGGTTTTTGGAGAAGGAGAGAATGAGGCCTGGCAGTGTGTTAGTCATTTTTGGTTCCTGTGAGTGAGGCTGATGGTTGTCAGAGTGAATACTCACTCAGTTTGGAGCGGTCGAGGGACCAGAAGCGGGATTCGTTTGTGACGCGGCGGGAGTATTGGAGGGTGGCGGGGTGAAGATCCATTGCGTCGAGGTCTCTTGGGGTCATGGTGATGCCGTCTTCTCGGCGGTCAAAGGATTTGTTGCGGCGGAAGCAGATGCTGTTGATGTTAGTCTCTGTCTGAGATGAAGTACTCAATAAGGTGGGTGGACTCACACTCGTCGAACCCGTCCATCTAGAACCAACTCTGGGTGCCGTGCCGGCTCTTGTGTGAACACTCCCTACCAAGGCGTTAGTTTCTTGTATGGTAGTCTCGATTGGGTCATATTAGATAAAGCTCACATTATAGTCAACAGAGTACCCATGACGAAAGGCTAGATTAAGCGTGTGGTGACCCGGCACCTCGTCCTTGTGCTGCATTTGGAAACTGATATCCTCGTCGTCCTCTAGCCCCGTCTTGGCGCCCGAGGGGATGCCATTGTCCTTCTTGAAGACGACGTACTCATCGTACTCGACCTTGGAGACGGCGTTGTCGTCCGAGACGAGGATGTCGTCGCGCAAGGCGAGGGTGTCGAAGCGGAACAGGTCGGACGAGTCGAGGCCTTGGTAGCGGGCCATCAGGGCGTTTGGGGGATGGTGGTGAGCCGGGTGGTGATTGACATGGCCAGGTCGTTGTTCGTGAGTAAGTTGTCGTCAATTGGTGAGCGAGCCTTTAATTGATGGTGAGTGAGGCTTATTCTGTAGGTGAATGAGGTGAGAGTCGGTGAGAATGAAAGTGAAAAGGGAAGTGAGTGAGATAATCATCCGCCTCAACCCCCCCCCCCCCCCGGTCTTTCTCTCACTGATTGATGAGGAACATGTTTTTTTTTCTCACTCCTTCCGCCGGCCAGGTTACCTTGCCGATCTTGGCGGTTGGTCGCAGGCGGGTGGTTGGTGATTTTGGTGGGCCTCAATCGCGGGGGTGCTGTGCCGCTGATGTTGAGCTTTAAGGTAAGGTAGGCCACAGGCAACGGGTTACAGCACCCGGAGCGACCCTTCAACGGCCGCCCCTCCCTGGAGCATGTGGTGCATTTGCCCTCCGTCCAGTGACATTTCTCGCTAAAGTTTGCCTCGCCTCAGCCACCACTCAATTCCCCAGACGGCCTCATTATGGGTCTTGGCGGGCGTCCTTGGCGGGTCTGCTGCCCGGGGTCTCGCTGTAGTGGCTGCCGGGTAATATTTTCTGGCCTGAAGACTTGCGCCGGTTGTTACTCCAAACCAAACAGCTGCGTCATTTCTCCTTCAACTTCAAAGTAACCTCATTCATCTCAGTTTCAAAATCATCGAGTAAACAAATAGAGTTTCGTTTGACCAAGATTCCCTTTGGCTAATCTAGAACAGTTGATGAGCGTCTCCCGAAACCATGGAACGGCAGGTCGGCACGACCCAACCACCCTAATAGCTTCATCCCCCGGCCAGTTCCTCCACCCATCGGACCCTGTCACCGCCGATTTCCCTCACCACCGGCGCCGATATCCGTCCTTTTCTCCACCGGCTCCTGTACCGGCCCCTGTGATTCTTCGGGTGAGGCCGGCTGATGTTTCGGCGCGTCTTTGCGCAGCTTGAATCCGCCCCTCCATCCGATCCAGCTCTTCTCTCGTGGGCCTTTGAGCATGGTGATGATCAATGACAACCCGATAAATCCAACTGTACACCATTAGCATACCGCAGCAATGACGAGACTCTGACGAGAATACATACTTGAAGTGCCCGCGCTGTACCTCCATCCGCCCTGCGCGTATAATCTATTCCCCACCGCCGTACCCGTCAACTGGCCGCAAAACACGCACACCATGTACGCCGTGTTCACCCTGTTCCTCGCCTTGGGGTTGATAGTGTAAATCGCAGTCCGGTTGGCCGTCTGCGCAGTCTGAATACCCATATCGATGCAAATCGCCTGGATCACAGGGCCGGCAACGGTAAAAGTACCCGTAAAAGCACCAATGATACACCCGATGAGAATGACCGTCTGCCCGAGCACAGAAGACAGCCACGGCACGTATCGGTCCATAATCAATCGTCCATACACCGGCCCACCGCAGATCGCCGCGATACCGATCAGCGAGAACAGGCCGATCGTGATGGATGGGTACTCATACGGCGGCGAAGCCAACAAGAACGTCAACGTCGTCCAAAAGGACGTAAAGATGGAACTGATGAAGAATCCAATCAGACATGCTTGGACTAGTATCGGCTCCGTGAACAACATCGTCACAATCGTCCACAGCGCGCGGAAGTAATTCAGCCCGTCCGGGTTCGTCGAGGGGTAATCCGGCACGAAGAAGAAGAGCAGTACCAGCAGCAGGTTCTGCGCCCCGAAGGAGAACCAGTAGATGTTGCGCCAGGAGGTGTAGTTCGCCACGATACCCGAGAGCAGCCGCGCGATGAGCATGCCGAGCATGAGGCCTGATGTCGTTATGGAGAGGGAGCTTGCTTTGCGTTCGGGGGGCGCCATGTCTGCTACGAGCGGGAGCATGAGTTGCGGTGTTACTGTTGTGGCGCCGACAATGAATGATAGGCCTAGGAAGGCTTGGAAGGAGTTTGTTAGGCATAGGCCGAGCCACTGGAGGTATTAGGATGATGGACTTCGCAAATAGTCTTTGTGTTGGGTGGCTCACCAGCATCGCTGTCACCCAGATGAGGCCTAGGATGAATGGCCGCCGGCGCAGCATGTCGCCCAGAGGGCAGATGAAGAGCAAGCCTGCTGCATAGCCGGCTTACATCAGCGTCGCGACCGACGATGCCCTCTCGAAGCTGACGTTGAATGTCTCTGCGATTCTGTTGAGAACCGGTTGGTTGTAGTACAGGTTGGCGACGGTGAACGTTGCCGCCTGGATCGCTTAGCATCTCAATCCATCATGTGTGTATGATTGGGGGTAACTTACAACTGCAAACAGAAAGTTGAGGCCGAGAGTGAATTGAGGAGGATTCTCGGGATCATATCGCAACTTTCTCGGCGTCCACGTGAGAAAACCAACTGTCGCGCCAATAACTCCTTTGCGACTATCCTTCTTGCCGCCATCCCGATGCGATTCACAGTCCGAATTCGAAGGCGACGGTGACGGTGACCTCGTCTCGTTACCACCGCCCGTGGATACCCGCTTCTCGTCGTCGTCGCCGCCAAAGCCGCCATCCCGGACAGAGTTCGCGGCTGAATTCCGTATTACTTCCTGCGGCACGGAGGCTTCTTTTTCTTCCGCAGCAGCAGCAGCCACCGCCTCGCCAGGCCCTGCCGTTGCGCCTGCGCCTGCGCCTGCGGGCGTTGAGCCCATGTCCTTGTTGCTGGCGTCCGTGTCACCTCTGCTGCGTTCAACAGAGTTTCGCTTCTCCAACATTGGGACCCTTCTGTATTGAGACTCTGAGATCGCCCCGATTAAGCTTCTTTCTTTCTTCAAGTTGAAGGTATGCGACAAAGTGACAAAGACAACAGTCTCCAGAGATTGTTTATCCGCTCGTTCGCGAAACCCTCTTAGCGTGCGGGAGTCCGTTGGGGCTAGTTGATTAGAAATGATGAAGTCATGGCGTTGAGTTGTCAATCTTCAAGAGTCGTTGTTTCTCTTTGCCCTTCAGAAAGTCCCACTAAACCTTCTGTATCCTTATTCTCAGAGCGTAAAGTCAATTCGAGGTTGTCAACTCCATATTCTTCCAACGGCGCATCAAAGAAGGAGAAAAAGCCCGTCGGCAAACATGCTAAACAGCTCGGAACTTCGTCTATGACGCGCGACTCATGGGGCGCTTACTACGTAAAGCATTTACCAAGACTCGATTCCGGGGGATTGTCGCGGAGATAAGCGCTCCATTCGATGGCGCGAGACCGGGGCGGTGTCCTATCATCGTTGGCCTCAAGCTACTAAGACTCAAGTAAGCTTGTTCGGCCGGTACCGACTCGGCGCGGGGAGGTTATTACAGGGTGGCGCGGCTTCAGTACCGGGGCTTGTTCCGATTTCCGGCTTTTTGAGACATGCGCCGGGCCGTTGGGGGTGTGGTTTTGATGGAGGTTGTCTGGCATTGGGCAGAAGATGTGCGATGGCGTTGGGGGAGCGTTGGGGGACATGGTTCTCTGTACAAGCTTTATAGAATTTGAAAGTTTGCAGTTTCTCCAAAACCCAGATGAAATAAAACCCAAAGAAGATTATTTCCGTAATAAACCGAGGAAAAAGAGCAAGAAATGAAGTAAAGATGGCAAAAACGCAAAAGAATTAGCACAACCTGGTTTCGATCCAGGGACCTCTGGGTTATGAGCCCAGCGCTCTACCCCTGAGCTATTGTGCTTGCCGATGCAAATTTTGCCAAAGTTTGTTTATTGTGTAGCTTAGCGCGAGGCCAAAAGATTGCAGCCTCAGGAATAATTCGCGCTCACGTTCATTCAGCCCGTGAACTTCGCAGGTGCAGAAATATGATGCGATAGGTGCCTGAAATGAATTCCTCTGGTCAAGATAGACTCTATCTTTGAGGTTGATAGCGTTTGTTATGCATCAGCTCCCACGCCCGGCGACAAAATGTCACTAAGGGTGGCTGCTTGTAATTGATACTTGCTTATCCATCTCTCATCAATTTGTAATCAAATACGCCATCGAAAGAAACTTATTGTGCATGGCGAAAGAGGAAAAATAGGCAGATATGGTAGTTGGATTAAGAAGAGAGACCAGGGCGCGGTGATTGGGAAAGCTTCGTTGAGTTGATCTGTCGTTTTAGATGTTGGATTGCATGGCAACTCGAGACATTTGTTTGGGGAAGTCTGTAGACAAAAACCCTGTCTTGTCTGCTATAGCCTACTGCCCTACGTCTCTATCTCGAAATTCACGATTTTCCTTGCTTCTCTTTTTCCTCATGCGATGCTGAAACCTCCTCGGCTAGTCACAGACAACCCTCGCCTTGACAAGCAGTAGATCGGAGTCATAGCTGTTGCCATCAGCGGTGCCAACCTTCACCAGGCCCGGCGAGATGTTGCATAGCACGATGTTCCCATCATCGAGCGGTTCCTTCTCCCAGCCCTCGGCTTCCATAGACTTGTCGTCGAAACGAATGCGGGCTCCACCCGCCATCTCCTTGTACCATTTCGGGTAGAAGTAAGCTCTGGAAGCCATGAAGATCCCGCGGAGCTGCACCGCATCGTCGAATATCTTGAGGATGTATTTCTCAAGCTTTTCGTTCTTTGCTTTGTAATCGGGACACTCATTGGGAACAAATATGAAGAAGGCTACCATCTCCATCTGTACCACCCTCAGCATCTCCGCCTGGTCGACGCCAATCATCTGATTGATCATCTCTCCAATCTCAGCTTTGCCGTGTAGGAGCTTCGTCGGGTCCAGTTGCCTGCGGTTGCATAATGCTGCCATTTAAAGGTTTCAGTGACAATGATCACCAAATAGCCATCGGGGTGGGGAACTCTCTCACCTAGTAACTTCTCGAAGCAGGTAATGAAGCTCATTCCGATTGTGCCGGCCCAAGTCTTTTCGTAACTTCCGTCTACCCCGAGGTCGAAGAATCGTCCTATGACAGTCTTCCAAATGTAGTGTTCCACAACGAAGGGCCTCATGTCCCCGTCTTGGAGCTGGTCGATGTAGTCATTGATGCCGTCGGAACTGAGAAAACAGGAGTCATTGATGCTGCGGTCTTTCAGGTCTCCCTCTGAGGGACAGCCGGTGAGAACGTGATTGGCAAGGTAGTTGATGTTATACTGCATTTTCGCCCATATGGCCGTGATGAATTCGTCCGAGACCTTACTAGAGTTCGCAAGAGGTTGAGTCTTCAATTTCGCGTCCTCACATTCTTCAAGTCGGGACTCGAGTTTCTCAACCCGTCCGGAAAGCTTATGGTAAGCCTTCTCGAGATTGTCCATGGCATCTCGATGATCCGACTCTCGCTGAGCCAGCTCTGCTTCAGCATCAGCGGCCCTCTCAAGTGCCCACGATAGTTTCTTCTCCGTGTCGGCTGCTTCATCACTTGCCCCTACCAGGCACTTTTCAAGTTCTTGATTATATTCCTCACATTTTCGAAGACGACTTGTAAGCTCTTCAATGCGCTGTGCTTGTAGCGCGGCCCTCGCCTTGCCAACGATGACGAAGGTGTGCTCTTGATGATATGACATCGAGTCATCGCGGCTCATATTCCTTTTCTCCCATCTGATAACCTCGAGGTTCTTGCTGAAAAAGCTTTTGCGAGAAGTTCGATGGCGGCGGGGGGGCTGGGCTGCTAGACGTTCCCCAAACGAAAGTGACATCTGCTCTTGAGGGGTGTCGGTATTCGTTGGTTGCGGAATCCTGCCCTCACGGGGCTCATCTTCTGGCATGTTGTTGGGAGAGTCTGCCTCACTGTCCTCGATGACCATGAAGCGTCCCTAAAATCAAATAAGAATTTGAGGGAGAAGATTTTCTGAAATTTGAGTATTTGGGGTAGCTTACCTGTGTATGCTCAGCCATAATTCAGCCGACCAACTTGATTTATCTCTTGCCGATGTGAGAAATCTTCGGGAGCCTTTGCGAAGTCGAGCTTCCTTGGAGGGTGTGAATTTATTGTATGAGAAAGACTCTGGGTCAGTGAGAGAATAATTGTATGAGGTGAGGTAAAGGGTGAGGCCGGGGAGGACTCAGGTGATGTGATATGCTTACCACCCAAGCTTCCTTCCTTTTCTCTTGAAACCAGGTGCCTTCCTTTTTCTTTTCTTTCCGTGCCCTGTGGGCTAAGTGAGGTAAGGTAGGTACGGTGCACCCATTCTTCTTGGCTGCACTGTTTTAAAAAAAAGAAAAACATACACTTCACCTTTTCGACTCAACACCTCACCACGCTCTCTCACTGCACACTTTTCAAACTTCTTCTTTCTTTGACTCACTTTTCTTGCTAAGTCTTAGGATTATTAGTAAGTTTTTCTCTCTGATTTTCCTTTCCCTTGTCTGGAAATGTCAGCATTTTCTATTTCCAATCTTTTGATATTTCTTCCACACAAGCTCAACACCACTTTTGCCCAATCTCACAATATTTCTTACTTTACTGACGAAGACTATCCAGACCAAAGATCTACAGAAGCTTTCGGCCGGAAAGTGATGCCCACCATGGTGAAGACTCGAATTTCTGAAGACGATGAGAAGGCCATCATCATTGGCATAGACTTTGGCACGACGTAAGACCATCATACTACTTCTTGTTCTTGCTAAAACTTTATGGACTATTTTCTGACTACTCAAAAGCTTCTCCGGTGTCAGCTGGGCCTACTCCGGTCAGCCCGACAATATCGAGGTCATCAGCTGCTGGGAATCCAAGATAAATCTCAACTCCGACAAAGGGAAAGTGCCCTCTTCCATTCTTTTCCGAGGAAAACGCGGCAACTCTTCTTGGGGATATGCCATACCCAGAGATGGAAAGCAGGAGCCGTTGAAGTGGTTCAAGCTCTTGCTTGTTGATGAGCGTGACCTTCCCGAGAACGTCCGAGATTCTAGCCAGATTGCTACGGCTAGGAGACTGGCTAGAAGCGCGAACAAAGAGCCGGTCGAGATCATCAGTGGATATCTCCAGAACTTATGGAATCACTCCATAGAGTGCATTGTCAGCACAGTTGGCGATGCGATGGTCAAGATGTGCCAGTTTCACATCGTCATAACTCTTCCGGCAATCTGGCCGGATTACGCCAAGGCCAGAATGCGCAGAGCTGCTGAAGAAGCTGGATTGCTGGAGTCCCGTCCAGCTGGAGAGACGAGCTTGTCCTTCATCTCGGAGCCCGAAGCGGCAGCTCTTGCTACAATGAAAGACCTGTCGAAGATGCCAACCGCGGAGGCATGTAAACTTTCTTAATCTTAAGTGATGTGGCACTGACTAGCTGCTTCCTAGGTTGGAGATCACATCGTTGTGTGTGATGCTGGTGGCGGCACCGTCGACCTCATCACCTACGAGATCCTGAGCTTGGATCCCTTTATCATCAGAGAGGCTGTTCAGGGTGACGGCGACCTCTGTGGCGGCGTCTTCCTCAATGAGGCATTTGTCAACATGCTTAAGGACAAGGTTACTCCTCAAGCTTGGAACAACATTCCTGAAGAGGAGGTCAGGAAGCTATTGAATGACGAATGGGAGCAATGTATCAAAACTTCTTTCAAGAACCAGGATGACGACTGGCAGATCAATCTTCCCCCTGAGTGTCGTGTTCCTGGATCTCAACGGCGGGGTATGAAGCGCAAGCGCAACCTCATCCTTGATCAGGCGGACCTGCTCAAAGTTTTTGATCCTATCGTCAACCAGACAATCTCACTGGTAGAGAAGCAGATCGAGGCTGTCACGACGAAGACGGAGTCGAAGCCCAAGGTAAGAAGCACTAGCCTTGATGAATGATGAACAACTGAAATTATGTGTGAAAGCAAATCATTCTTGTAGGGGGGTTTGGCAGATGCCCATACCTACGAAGCCGCCTCAAGGAAGAAGTTGGCAACAACATTGAGATTATTCAAGGCTACGGAGACAAGCCGTAAGTCTCATTCTCAAATCTTCCAAGCCGACGCTAACATAGGACAGTTGGACTGCGATTTGTCGGGGTGCAACTATTCATGGACTGACGCGCCGCAACCTCGCTCCTGGTCTTGCAGTCGAAATCAAGTCTAGAGTCTCTCGGATGAGCTACGGCACCTGCTGCACGATGCCCTACGACCCTGAGGAACATGAAGAGGAAGACAGATATTGGTGCGAAGATGAACTCGCATGGAAGGTTGATACCTGCATGGAGTGGTTTCTTGAGCGAGTATGTTGGGAAATACAGTCTTCTTCTGGAGCGTAATCATAGCTGACACATATGCTAGGGAACCGACGTCTCTTCTGCAGATCCGGTTACCAAGTCTTACTATCGCCTTTGGGAGTCAGTTCCTAGTCAGGTCAACGGGACGATCTATTCCAGCGAGGCGTGGCCTCCTCCGGAGAGATTGGACCACCGCGTCAACGAGCTGTGCACCATTACTTGGAAGAAGAAGATCAACTTGGCGTCCCTTCCTCGCTTCACCAACCCCATGGGCAAAGTCTTCGCAAAGATCAACTACGACGTGGAGATGACCTGCTCCGGAAAGAGCGTGGACTTCACTGTCATTCATGATGGCAAGCAGGTGGCAGCTAAGAATGTTGACGTGGTCTTCAAGTCGGACGGGGACGAGTAAGGGAATGGCTTGCGAACTCCGGTGATCAAATCGTGGGAAATGGCATCGTGGAGAGGCTTGTGAAGGGAGTGATTGGCTTCTACTGTATAGGGAGGAAGGGATGACAGATGGCACAAAGGCTATTAGCCATCAGACCCACTGGGAGAAGCTATTATGAGTCCTAAAAGGGCATTAGAGAGGCAAAATGCATAAGAGAACCTGATCTGCAACACGTATTTCGCGGCACTGACTGACTCAACGACACGTTGTCTGTGGACTGGCTGCTGGCAAGCTTATCTCAGCCTCAACGAGTTGACAGGCTTCATTGCACCACGACATGGAGGCGTCCTGAATGGGAGAAAGCGTGTATATTACGAAGGTAAACACCTCAAAAAGCCTTTGTATGATACGTCAAAGGGCGCTTGATATCTTCGAGATCCACGACTGTGGCGTTTCTGACCTGCAACCCGTCAGATTGGGCTCCCGGAAGCTTATCAAGATCATCACCTGCTCGACCCGTCATTGTGTCACGTCAGCAGAAGGCCAATCGGACAGCGGTGCGAGGGCGGTTTCCCACATATCCGGGACGTTGGACCATCCTCATGCATGGCCCGTATGATGGGCTTTGTATGCATGCTTCGTCAATGCCAAAAGCTGGTGAAGTTGCGGTAAGCGCCGGCCGCGGTTCAAAGAGGCTGTTTTACGGGCCGACTATCCGTGAGCCTCCGCGTAACCTGAGATTTCTTCCCTGCGGCATTGATCGGAAACTCAAAGGCGTCTATGGCAAAAGTCAAACGGGTTGTTTTCCCCGAGCAGTCTTTGCTGCAGCCTGCGGTTCAATGCCAGACGCGATCCTTTGGCGGACTAGCTGGTAAGCTCGCTCACTACCAGAGCTGGCTTTGATATGTTGCAGCTGTGTGGAGAGTTTACACGCTCACTCTGCTTGGAGATTTACGAGATTGCGGAAGCCATTGGTCTAGATGGCTCAGGTTCAGCTCACGGCTTGATGGCGTATGAGCCCGAGATAACGGCGGCCCAAGGAGGAGAGAGTGGGAAGAATATCTGAACGTTCGCGGATCCGGGCAACAATGCGGAAGACCACCGTATCTCACGCTCGACGGCTTCACACTCGGATCTTTCAGGCGCGAACCCTCCACAATATGATAGCCAAGACTGAAACCCAGCCCCGGACCGGAGGACCTCAGGAGAAGGCGGAGCAGCCCGACTCCTCCTCCACCAAGGGCCCTCTCTCGGGAGACAACACCGACACAGAATGAGGCAAAGACGCAGTCGTCATCGAGCCCGTCTGTACCGTCACCGGGATCAACTAGTACGTCATCTTCTTCGTCATCCTCTCCTCAACCTTCCTCTTTGCCCTAGACAATACCGTCGTCGCTGACGTCTAGCCTCAGATCGTGTTGCAGCTCGACTCCTTCGAGGATGTCGCGTGGCTTGCTGTCACCTTCATCGTGGCTACGACGGCTGTCAACCTCTTCTATGACCAGCTGTATTCCCATCTGAAGCCCAAGTGGTTGTACGTCGCCAGCGTCCCTGTCTTCGAAGCGGGTAGTGCTCTCTGCGGTGCGGCGCCGAATATCAACAGCCTCATCGTCGGGCGAGCACTGTGCGGTCTGGGCGGTGTTGGTATGTATCTCGGGGTCATGGTGCTCATCGCAGCGACCACGAAGATTCAGGAGCGGCCTACGTATCTCGCTAGTATCGGGATTACTTGGGGGCTAGAGTCCCTTCTTGGACCAGTTGTGGGAGGCGCTTTTGCTGACTGGGATGCGACGTGGCGGTAAGTCATCTCAACCATGGTCGATAGTCTCCTCAATGACTGACACTTGACAGCTGGGCTTTCCATATCAACCTTCCCATCGGCGGCCTAGCCGCACCGGTGTACTTCTTTATGCTACCGTCTCCAGACCCTCAGCCTGGCGCGACTATCCTACAGCGACTCGCCGAGATCGACTGGATCGGTGCTCCGCTGATGCTCGGCACCATCGTCTGCTTCACCATGGGCACCTCGTTCGGAGGTGTCCTGTATGAATGGGACTCCGGCTCCGAGATAGCGCTCTTCGTCGTCGCAGGCGTTCTGTTCATCGTCTTCGGCATCCAGCAGGCGCACTGCATCGGCACAACCAAAGAGCGGCGCATCTTCCCAGTCGAGCTCATCGCCTCCCGCAAGTATTACCGAACCATTATCCTCATGTTCTGCGTTACAGCCGCCGGGGGCTGCGCCATCTTCGTGCCTGTGTACTTTGTTCCCATCTTCTTCCAGTTCACGAGAGGTGACAGCGCCATCGACGCGGCTGTCCGCCTGCTCTCGTTCAGCCTGGTCATGATGACCGTGACCCTAACGCAGGGCGGCATGCTGTCCCATCTGTCCGGAAAGTTCGGGCTGTACATGCCATGGTTCACCGTCGGCGGCATCATTTGTGTCGTTGCTTCCACGTTGATGTACGTCGTCAAGACTGACACCAGCACGGCCTGGATCTACGGGGCCTCAGCCATGCTCGGTGCCGGCTTGGGAAGTATCACGCAAGCGGGCTTCTCGATTGCCCAGGCCAGCGTGCCAGCTTCCATAGGTGCTGTTGCGTCCTCTCTGATTGCCTTGGTGCAGACGAGCGGTATCAACATCGCGCTGGCGGTCAGTAATGCTGTGGTTCTGAACAGAACTGAGAAGCGGCCGACTGCGATTCTGCCGGATGCTGTCACAGAGGACCAGGTTCAGGCTGCGATTGCTGGTGTCGGGACGACTTTGCCACAACGCTGCCGCCGCGGATGCAGCAGGAGGTTCTCGAGGCTATCGTTGAGGCTCTGAACTTGCCTTAAATCTTGGTGATCACAGCCTGGGCACTTGTCTTGGTCTGCAGTGTGCTGATGAAGAGAGAAAGGTTATTCATGACGGCTGCTGTTGGAGTTTGAGGATCTTTGGCAGATGATGGAGAAATAAGAGCAATGGATATATACGAAGACATTGAATCTTGGTGAAGAGGCCATTGATGGGGACACCATAATGTTAGGGTTGTCCGGGTGGGTATAGAGTCTAGATGAGATGAGCGCATATGAATGGAATAATAGATGTTCAATACAGAGCCACCAGTTCTACTCGTGCCCTCAGGAGCAACAGGTCGCTCCTCCGAATGTTCCCATTTGATACCACTTCGTATATCTGGTCATCAGCGACGTCAGATCGCTTGAGTGCCGCTTGGCCCACCAATTTTTGTTCCGTGATAGTACTTTCCCTCCAGAATCAAGCAAGTATTTCTCTTCGAATAGTTCCTCGACGTAGAGACCAAAGGGCAAACGTAAGTCGTCGCGCAGAAGAAGAAGGATGAGAAGTTGATTGCTGAAAGGGCTGGAAGTGGCTCCTAATGCTTGGAGTTCATCCAAGAGCACGAGTATGCTCTGAAGGCCAAATTGGCGAGACTTGACGCAATGTCTTGGTGCAAGGCTCCTCGACAGTGCTAAGGAATGAATGAGATGCACCATATAAGTAAGGCAAGGGATGAGTGAGATGGAGTGAGATGGAGTGAGATGAAGAGTGAAGTGAGGTCGTCGCGGTGGAGCGTGCACTCACTGGACGGGCCGTGCGGAGAAACGGGTCCCAGCGCGTCTTACCTAATGCGCTCAGAGACCCGCTATTTTAAAACAGAGCCACAGGGGGACTGCAGCTCCATGTTGCAGGACAGTTTCGCTCTAACCCGTTGCGGCCGGTCCATCCCTCGGTCGGAGGACGTCCAAAAGTTGACACCTCTTCGGAAACTCAACCACAGCTCTGAACCTCTCATCAAATCTCGGAGCTCCGTCGCGAAGTCATCCAAATTCGCCATCTCCCCCTATTACCAACGACGACGACGACAACGAAGAGACGCGCCGCCATAGATCTCGGCCCGCCAAACACAGCATGAGTTCATGAGAACAGGGTCCCATTGTGCCCTTGCTGCTGTCATTCGTCACAGCCCGCCATGGCCCTCCCTCTCGTGAGAGGCCATCCCGTCCGCGGACTCTGGATCGCGTTCCTTCACCTCCTTTTCGCGGCTTCGGTATGCGCCTACACACCGCTCTCAGCAGCCGTGCTCAAGAACGTCACGGTATCCGAGGCCGACTTTGACATTCACAACGGCCCATTGCTGGCCCCCATTCTCATCCCCCGAGTGCCCGGCACGGATGGGCAGCTCAAAACTCAACAGCATTTTGTTGATTTCTTCACCAAGAACTTGCCGAAATGGAACATTCAATGGCAAAACTCAACAGATAAGACACCCGCCACGGGAAATACCGATATCCCGTTTCAGAATCTCATCATCAGGCGCGAACCACCATGGACGAAGCCTGGCCAGGCCAACTATCTCACCCTGGTGGCGCATTACGACAGCAAGATCGAACCCAAGGGCTTTATCGGCGCGACGGATAGTGCTGCGCCGTGCGCTATGCTTCTGCACGTTGCGAGGGCGCTGGATCCGATGATGACCCAGATGTACGATGAGATGGTGGCTCTTGGGGAGAATGGTGGCACAGTTCCCCAGGATATGGGGCTGCAGATTCTGCTTCTCGATGGAGAGGAAGCTTTCAAGTCCTGGACGGACACCGACTCGCTATATGGCGCCAGGTCAGTTGAGGTGTAACACAGGATAAGATCTCATCGCACTAACATCTTGCTGCAGGTCCCTGGCTCTCGAATGGGAGAATACATTCAACCCCGCCATGTCTCATTACAAGAACCCCCTGGAGCAAATCAGCATGTTCGTCCTGCTTGACCTCCTCGGCTCAGCAGAGCCCAAGGTCCCTTCCTACTTTCAGTCAACCCACTGGGCCTACAAGGCCATGGCCGACATTGAGAAGCGCATGCGTGACCTCAACTTACTCGAGAGCAAGCCCAAGATGCCGTTCCTGTACGACATCAACAAGGTGAACAAGATGTTTGGACGTAGTGGCATCGGCGACGATCACGTCCCCTTCATGATGAAGGGCGTCAATATTCTGCATATGATTCCCTCGCCTTTCCCCGACGTATGGCACACGACGCAGGATGATGGGGAGCACCTCGATATGCCGACAGTGAGGGACTGGACGAAGATTGTAACGGCATTTACGATGGAGTGGCTTGACGCGATGGAAATAATGCCTGAAGAGGCCCAGAGGTAGAAGTTGAACTGTCGAAGCTGAACTCCGTCTTTGCTCCCAACCATGTCTGTTCACTGCTTGCTTTTTTGTGGAAGCAGATTCAGAAGCCACATTTGAAATCATTCTGTTTGTGGTGGAGTTCCTACCTTGCTCAAGGTCTTTGTCATCGCTGTGGTAAATCAAGTAAATGCTGAACCTCTTTACCACAAGGGGACAGCCACCAGAACCTCAAAGGAGCGACTGTAGCTTGGGCGTCTGTTCAGTAAACCAAGAAGCTGCTATGCGTAAATACAGATGGCTTCAGCATTTTAATTATCGCTCCTTTCACAGAATTGCTATAAAGCAGCCCATTTCCTCCGATGTTGGCTCAAAAATGCTGCAAGCTCTTCGTCTAGCACTGCCTTTCCTCAGTCTTATTTACAACTTCACTGTGCTACACTCGTAAGTCCAACGATTGGAATAGTGGATAGAAGTCACTAATTATTTTCTTCCTTTCCCTTCGTGCCAGACCCAAAGCTTACGAATGAGAAAGTGTAGCTTGATATCCACGATTTCCACGGTCGTCAACGAGACCTATCCATATTTCCTTTCCACATTCCCCAAACAAATTCGTCATACAATATCTACCGACAAGATGTGGGAGATGCTCCGAGCTGTTTTAATGGAAGACCATCCTATCCAGCGAATCAGTGATCCGGGCGATTTCCACTTCACCGTGCCCAACCCATTTCCTCCACTTGAGCCTATGGACAAAACTCGGAGGTCACACTTGGAAATCATTGTCGACTCCGACACCGTCAAAAAGACTTCAGAACCGCTGGCCAAATTGATGGGGTCAGTCGACGGAGGTACCATGTTGCTGGAGGAAGATCATGTCGGTTCAATGTTCGTTCTCCTCGCGATCGTTCACGGGCGCCCTCTGAACATCCTACCAGCCAAAATTTCAATCAGCGAGCTTCAGAGCCTGGTCCGCCACGCAGACAAGTATGGCCTCGTCCACCGTCTGGGAACGCACCTCAAGAGGTGGATGCCCAAGCAAGAGGAATGGACGGACCCTCAGCTTTGGGACGATACTGCACACACCGCCTGGATTGCCAGCACAATCGGCGCGAAAGATATCTACGAACAAGTGATTGCTCGCCTCGCCATCAAGTACACTAATGTACCTTCCAAGAACCATCTGGTAAATCGCTGGTCTGATAGTGTAAGAATCTATAAAACAGTTCAAGGTGAGTGATGCGCCTTTTCCAATTGCTGGAGAGTGGGGAAATGCGACGTGGCCTAACGGAAACAGTTGACGTAGAGAAATTCCGCCAAAAAGGCATGGTGGTCGTGAGACAAAAGCTTAAGGATTTTCATGACAATGCCTCAGAGAACAAAAATTGTCAAAAGGAGCAAGCAACCGCAGAAGAACGCGAGAAATGCAATTTCAAGATCGCCAGCTCCTTCAAACATGCCATCAAGGCAGCTGGACTTGAGTTCGCAAGCTTCTTTGAGTACACAGGAGACGGAGATGGGACACTTAAGTCAACATACCCACTTCCTGGCACCCCCCTGTTTCTGGCACCCACAAAAACGCGAAAATCCACCACAACCCAATGCCCACCCCCAACCTCCTTTTATCACAACATTTTCAATTCGCGTCCAAATGGGCTCATCTTTTGCACATGTCTTCTTCTATATATAATGCCTCAATATACCGAAGATCAGCTTCGTCAGGCTCTCGAGGA